>NW_016188868.1:0-4046 GCF_001687245.7 Rhagoletis zephyria
CCAGGTAAACAAGCAGCAGCGTGACAACGCTTATTAGCCTAATTTAATGAGCTATTTTGTATATCACTAAATTTGACAGCAAGGTGTCTTCGACAAGATAAGCGAATCGCCACACACAAATACACAGATGCGTACCTGCGCATACTGATGCGCCGTTGAGAAGTCACAATTGAATTGAAAAAAGTAGGCGCTTAAATCATGAGCTCGAAATTGCTGAGTAGTTGGAGCAGCAGGGAAGGTCGATTTCATAGTAAAATCACCAGCAGTTGATTTGAAAATATTTATACAACTACGTACGAGTGTCCTGTGGCGCTACAAGCTGTCTGTGACAGCAACGTGCGCACACACATTCCCACTTATTTGTATCTACATATGTACATATGTATGTAGCCACAAAGATATTACAAACCGTAGTACTTGTTCGTAGACGCTCGTAATTATTCACTATCAGCTGAAGTCTTTAAATTCCTCGCCTTTAAATTAGTTGCCTTTTAATTTTTTATTTACTACATTTTATGTTAGTCGCTAATAAATACAGCGTGACTGTAACCTTAAGCATTTTTATTGTTGTTGCAATGTTAGTTTGTAATAACCCGCTTGACTTATCAACATATCAAAATCACTTGTACTTNTATCAGCTGAAGTCTTTAAATTCCTCGCCTTTAAATTAGTTGCCTTTTAATTTTTTATTTACTACATTTTATGTTAGTCGCTAATAAATACGGCGTGACTGTAACCGTAAGCATTTTTGTTGTTGTTGCAATGTTAGTTTGTAATAACCCGCTTGACTTATCAACATATCAAAATCACTTGTACTCTGNATTCACTATCAGCTGAAGTCTTTAAATTCCTCGCCTTTAAATTAGTTGCCTTTTAATTTTTTATTTACTACATTTTATGTTAGTCGCTAATAAATACAGCGTGACTGTAACCTTAAGCATTTTTATTGTTGTTGCAATGTTAGTTTGTAATAACCCGCTTGACTTATCAACATATCAAAATCACTTGTACTTGTGTGGGTCCACCTTCTCTCGGAGTACGCACAACGTTTACCTACAAACGAGCCAGAACGGTGGGAGAAACATCTGTAAATCTAATTTCATTTCAAAATAATGAGGGTAACAAATAAATAAAAGAAAAGTAGGAAAGACGCATAAGACCCGCCAGCGCATTGGCAGCAATCATTAAATGTAGCAACATTGTGTGTAGATCGCCAGCATCTTAGCGGCGGCGATTTGTGATAAGCATCAGTTTTGTGGACAGACAATCAGACAATTGTCCACTCGGAGTTGATTAACCGCACAAAACAGGGCAAATATGTACCTGGAAGATCTTTGGACAGCTGTACATTGCCGGGTTGCAGTATTTGTTATAAGGAAACATAGCAAAAACAAGGAAAAAAACAAAGAACAATAAAAGTGCGCCTCACAAAATTCCTAGGTGCTGAAATAGCGCTCCTTGTTTGTGTGTTTTTAAGGCTTTCTTATCTTTTATCCTCTCACCTTGCCAATATTAATCTCTGTACCCTTGGTTGTGCAAGTGTTTTTCTGGAAAATTGCGACAAGATGTTTGCTGGATTATTGCTCACTTTACAACCTTTTTGTGACAATTAATAATGCGTTTGAACGATATGTGAGGTCCTTGAAGGAAAGAGTAGAAAAGAATTTAGCACTAATTTGAACAAACATATATATATAAGCACTTACATATATATTTGTGTGCATATATGTATGTATATGTACTATGTATTTTCACAAACAAACATGACTTTTAGCGACTTAAGAAATGTAATACGAGAAAGTTTGTGTAATTTTATTGAAATTGAAAATATTCAATTTGAATCCAAAAATTAAAAGAAAGTTTAATAAAAAAAAATTTAGGAAATAAAAAATCTTTTGCGCCAGTACTCGAACTCGTATCTCTGCAAGTGTACGTCAGTCCTCTGTTCACTAGGCCATTGCGACTATTGGAGCGATGCGAGCTAAATGATATACAAATATACAAGTGCGTTCTCTCAAAATAAATTTTCACTACGATTAGTGACTGAGAGCGCTTTTTTTCTAAGACACTCTTGTGCTAGAATAACAAAAGCCTTTCGAACTATCTTGCNGGACAGACAATCAGACAATTGTCCACTCGGAGTTGATTAACCGCACAAAAAAGGGCAAAAATGTACCTGGAAGATCTTTGGACAGCTTTACATTGCCGGGTTGCCGTATTTGTTATAAGGAAACATAGCAAAAACACAAAAAAAAAACAAAGAACAATAAAAGTGCGCCTCACAAAAAATTCCTAGGTGCTGAAATAGCGCTCCTTTTTGTGTGTGTTTTTAAGGCTTTCTTATCTTTTATCCTCTCACCTTGCCAATATTAATCTCTGTACCCTTGGATGTGCAAGTGTTTTTCCGGAAAATTGCGACAAGATGTTTTCTGGATTATTGCTCACTTTACAACCTAATCGTGACAATTAATAATGCGTTTGAACGATATGTGAGGTCCTGGAAAGAAAGAGTAGAAAAGAATTTAGCACTAATTTGAACAAACATACATACATAAGCACTTACATATATATTTGTGTGCATATATGCATGTGTATGTACTATGTATTTTCACAAACAAACATGACTTTTAACGACTTAAGAAACGTAATACGAGAAAGTTTGTGTAATTTTATTGAAATTGAAAATATTTCATTTGAATCCAAAAATTAAAAGAAAGTTTAATAAAAAAAAATTTAGGAAATCAAAAAATCCTTTGCGCCAGTACTCGAACTAGTATCTCTGCAAGTGTACGTCAGTCCTCGATGCGCGATGCGAGCTAAATGATATACATATATACAAGTGCGTTCTCACAAAATAAATTTTCACTACGATTTGTGATTGAGAGCGCTTTTTTTTCTAAGACACTCTTGTGCTAGAATAACAAAAGCCTTTCGAACTATCTTGCCATCTGTCTGTCATTTGTGTTAAGAAAGACCTTTTACTATCTTAAGCCGAATTGCCCTGTTAAACTTATCTTTAGATATGAAAAATATTTATTTTTAGTGGCCAACTTTCACTTTCACCTTCAACTTGGTGCACTAAAACAATTTCTCACGCCTTCACAAAAAAAGTAGAAAAAAAAACTCAAATCATTCCTGCCAATAGTCACTAAATCACACAAGCTACATACAAAGCTGTTGACAAATAAAGCTACCTCAGCAGCACAAAACCTGACAGAACAGCAGCATACACAACCACAGTAGAGAAGCTGCAAAGCACTGCAAAGTGTAACAACATGCTCGCCCTAGCCAAGGATGCTTGCTTGCTTGCTGGTACCGCAAGCCCCACTGCTACTTCGCAAAAAAGGCAAGAAGCACTTCTTTTCTTTGGCTTCTCACTCGCTGGCACTTTGCGCTTACTTGCTTGCACTACATCGCACTCTAGCTGCCGTTGGTGTCACTGTCAATGTCGTTTAATGCCAACAACATTTAAAACTGTGATAAATAAAGCACACTAAACACTTAACACAAACAACAACTACAAAAAGCAGATATATTGATGATTTGTATGTGCATTCATACATATGTGCGTGTGTATGTGCATATGTAGGCATTAAGTAGGTGAGCTGCGCTGCGCTAGTTTTGCCTTTTTTGTACTTGTAATGCCACAGCAGCGACACTGATTGCTCGTGCAACATTGACTTTTTTTCCAGTGTCAACGGCAACTTTTTCTACCCTCTACAGAGCAGCTGTACCCGCTCGCCTGCTGTTGACATTGCAGCAGCAAATCTTCGTTATTCTTCTGCTTCGATAAACCTTCGCGAGTAGCTTTCGATTGCTGTGACTGCACTTGGCACTCAAGCGCTGGCCATGGCTTGGCATTCAGTATGTGCGGGTGTTGGTGTATGTTTGTTTGCCTCCTCGCCACTAACTTGATCCATTACCAGCATTGAACGGAATGGTAACCAGAGCAATAATAACAACAACAAGCACGTTGCGTGTTCAACACGACTGCACGAGTTGCCTTTGGTTGCAGGTTTTTTGTATTTTTTATTTTTTTTTTTTTT
>NW_016188869.1:0-4046 GCF_001687245.7 Rhagoletis zephyria
AGCTGCGCCTTGATGTTCGCATTCGGGCACTGGATCTCGCCGCCCAGGCGGAGGGCTCGCTCCAGCTGCGCCACCATGGCCGCATCGGGCTTGAAGGCCACCAAGGTGGTCACCAGAGCGGCGCCCTGACCACCACCCTCACCGCTGCTGCCCAGCCGGCCCACCCGTCCCGCGCGGTGAATGTAGTCGGAGACGTAGTGCGGACAGTCGTAGTTGATCACGTGGCGGACCCGTCTGGTGTCCAGTCCGCGGCTGCCCAGGTCGGTGGCCACCAGGACGTCGTGCTCGCCCTGCTGGAAGGCCCTGAAGGCGTGCAGGCGCTCCTCCTCGGCCATGGCCGCCGTCAGCCGCACCGCCCGGTGGTCGTTCTCCACCAGCGTGTGGTAGATCCAGTCGGCGGCGTCGGTGCGATTGGCAAAGACGATCACCGGCCGCCCCCTCGCCCGGTCCTCCGCCAGCAGCTCCACCAGCTTGCTCTCCCGCTCGTACTTGCCCACCCGGTAGAAGCGGTGCTTGACGTTGGAGTGCAAGTTGTGCAGCGCCTTCGTAGTGACCCTTTCCACGTCTTCGGCCAGGTTCAGCAGGCCGCCCAGCGTTGAATCGAGCGTCGTAGGAAGGGTGGCGCTGGCGCAGATGAGCTGCGTTCCGGAGAGGTTCTGGAAGGCTCCGCCGCCTCCGTCTTCTTCGTCGTCTTCTGACTCGATCATCTCGGCGCTTTCCGATGATTTGATCTGAAAGAGAAGAGGGGGTTGATTAGTTTAGATAAGGTTTAACAAAGCTCCACTACTCACATTGAGATTTTCCAGCAGGTCGACCACCTCGTAGGAGAAGGTGTCATCGAGCAGCGTGTCCGCCTCATCCAGCACCACATGCTGCAGCCGGTGGAGGTGATACACGCCTCGGTTGAGGTGCGACTCGATCATCCCCGAGGTGGTCACCACCAGGTCGAGGCCGGTGTGGGCGATGCCCGCGCCGCCCTCGCCCTTCTTCGGCACGCCGCCGATCATGGTGGCCACGCCGACGCCGGTGCCCGCCGACAGCTGTCGCGCCACGCCGCCCACCTGTTCGGTGAGCTCCCGCGAGGGGAGCACCACCAGGCCGTAGGGCGAGCGGCGGCGGTGGTAGTCGGCGCCGAAGCGGGCCGCGTCCAGCGCCTTCTGCTCCTCGATCAGCTGGATGACGGGCGCCAGGTAGGCCACCGTCTTGCCGCTGCCCGTCTCCGAGGAGAAGATGACGTTGCGGCGCGCCAGAATGAAGGGAATGACGCCGAACTGGATGGAGGAGGGCGTCACTGGGGAGGTAGTCTTCCCGGTGACTGACTGGTTGATGGCGGCCACGATGTTCTCGTTGAGGCCCAGCGCGGCGAAGGTCTTCTTCTCCTGATCAGCGGCCGAGCTGCTGTCCACCTCGAGCAGCGAGGGATTGACGTCGAACTGGTGGAAGGTCATTTGCTGGCCTGTAAATGGAAATTGATGCGATTAAATAGAACTCTTCCACCACTCGATTTATGCGCTTACCCACTGACGCCCGTTTGCTCCACTGCTTGCTGATGAGCGGAACTTCGGATGTNTCTTCCACCACTCGATTTATGCGCTTACCGACTGACGCCCGTTTGCTCCACTGTTTGCTGATGAGCGGGACTTCTGAAGCTCCCTTTCTCGTGTCATACCGGTAGCCGTAGTAGTGATTAAGGCGCTTGTCGCCGTTCCAGCTGATGATCAGCTTGTTGACGTGCTTCGGCTCCAGTGGCGGCAGTTTGTCTCGGGCCGCCTGCTTCTCCCGCACCTCCTTCACCTTGCGATGCTCCTTGTAGATGGCATTTCCGATGCTGCGTTCCATGTACCGAGGAATGCGAATGACGGGCACTTCGCTTTCCGAAAGGCTACTGCTGCTCAGCTGGCGGATGAGCACCGTTCCATGCTTGCTGTTGCTGGCTCGGTACCAGCTTTTCAGCATCTTGCTGTTTCCAGTTCCTTGATGAAATGAGCAGAATCCTGTGAAAAATAGAACCCGATTTGGAGTCTTGATTTGTTTTGAAAATCGCCAAAACATGTGCGATCTCCTGCTCGTAGAGTACGTCTTTCGGCGTGTTGTTGATGATTTTCTTTTGCTACTGCTGTCCTCGCGTCAGTTCTCGTCGTTTGCGCCTTTTCAGTTTTGATTTTCTTCAAGGGCCTAGTTTTCTTCTTCGTGCTATGGACCGACACCGAAGCAGAGACGATCGTCACGATCGTGACCACAGCCGTGACCACCACCACCACCACCGAGGCGATGATGACTCCTCTCGGGAGAAGAACTACTCGCTGGGCGAGCTGAAGGAGCGTGCTCGTCGGGAGATGCACCAGGAGCACCGGTCCTCAAGTGGCTCCAGAGATTATCACCAGCAGCAGCAGCACCACAGATCTCGAGGCGACTATGGTCGACGCCCAAGTCGAAGCAGGAGTCCGAGTAATCGTTATCGAAACAACAGTAGCAGCCACACTTCCCACTCGCCAAATAGAAATCGAAGCTACAACGACCACCGAGGCAGACACCGAGAGGACGACGATCATCCACGACAAAACTTTAACCGTCACCGAAATCCCGAACAGTCTGAGCAATCATTCCGATCATCAAACCGAAGAGACCCCTATCAAAACGAGGGCGGTCCAAAGAATCCGGCTGAAGGGACCGAGGAAGAGCCCGAAGGGCCACCGCCGGAAATACGGCCCAACTTTGAGCTGACGGGCGCCCTCGCCAAGGACACCAACACCTTCAACGGCGTCCTCGTCAAGTACCACGAGCCGGCGGAGGCGAAGAAGCCACGGAAGCGGTGGCGCTTCTATCCCTTCAAAGGGGACACGCCGCTGGAGTTTATCGCCCTGCACCGACAGTCCGCTTACCTCTTTGGCCGGGACCGCCGCGTGGCCGACGTGCCCGTCGACCATCCCTCCTGCTCGAAGCAGCACGCCGTGCTTCAGTTTCGATCGGTGGAGGTGACCAAAGCGGATGGTACGGCTGGCCGAGCGACCCGGCCCTNACCTCTTTGGCCGGGACCGCCGCGTGGCCGACGTGCCCGTCGACCATCCCTCCTGCTCGAAGCAGCACGCCGTGCTTCAGTTTCGCTCCGTGGAGGTGACCAAAGCGGATGGAAGCACGGGCCGGGCGACCCGCCCCTACATCATCGACCTCGACTCGGGCAATGGCACCTATGTCAACGGAAAGCAGATAGAAGCGCGGCGGTACGTCGAGCTGATGGAACGAGACGTGGTCAAGTTTGGCTTCAGCACTCGAGAGTACGTCCTCCTACACGACGAGTCGCAGGATGACGAGGAGGGAGAGGAAGACGAGGAGGCGGTAGTTTAGCTTTATTTCTGTGCNAGCAGGTGGAAGCAAGGCGGTACGTCGAGCTGATGGAGCGGGACGTGGTCAAGTTTGGCTTCAGCACTCGAGAGTACGTCCTCCTCCACGACGAGTCGCAGGATGACGAGGAGGGAGAGGAGGAAGACGATGAGGCGGTAGTTTAGGTTTATTTTTCTGTTTGTGCTATACAGTTCGTATTCGTATTTGTGATTGTTGATCATCATCCCTTGTTCACCACCATTCCCCTCATCCAAAGAGTAAAGCCCCGCCCTCGTCCATGTTGATGGTGATGGTCTTCGTCTCGACGTACTCGTTGATGGCCGCCTCGCCGAACTCACGACCGATGCCGGACATTTTGTAGCCGCCAAAGGGCGTCTGCGGACGGACGACAAACTGTTGAGGAGGGGAAAACCCTTTAATTCTAGGTTCAAAATCGAACTCCTTGAACTTACGTAGCAGTTGACCCAGACGCTGCCCGCTCGGACGGCCTTGGCAAAGGCCAGCGCCCGCTGGGCGTCCTTGGTCACTACGCCGGCGGCCAGGCCGAATCGGGTTCGGTTGGCGAGGGCGACCGCCTCTTCAAAGGTCTCAAACTTGAAGATCTGCTGCACCGGGCCGAAGATCTCCTCGCGACCGATGGTCATCGCCTCGGTGACGTCGGCGAAGACGGTCGGCTCGATGAAGAGCCTCTCCTGACCTCCGCC
>NW_016188871.1:0-4046 GCF_001687245.7 Rhagoletis zephyria
TTTTTTTTTTTGCAGGGTTAGGTACACACGCACACACACACCAATGTAAACGCCCTTGTGCATGCCAACAACTTCCCGTTTTCGAGTACTCGTTCGCCCAAAAGAAATAGAGCAAAAATGTGCTCAAGTGCGAAAGCTGCAAAATAGGTCTACCACTACTTTAAAAAAAACCTATCCTTAGACTAGCTGCGTATCCCTAGCTGTGCTTACATATGTATGTATGTATGTACATATATGCGAGTTTCACTATTAAACCCACACAATTGCGTGCTCTACACGCCTACTTGCAGCACGCCCGCGCCTACATTCATTCATGGCTCCAATGAAGCATCATTCGCCGTAAAAACTGTCACCTGCCATTTTGCCCCCAATAACAAAAAAATTTTGCTTTGCCTGCTGCAGTTGCACATCAACTGCAGGTGAAGCTTCACAATTTGACGCCTAATTAGCTGCATAAAAACACCTAGGCATAGGCAAGTGCGCTTTTGAATACATTCACGTACATACATATGTATATGTGCCTATACATACATACATACGTACACACAGCCACATAAATTATGTGCATATTTATTTTTATACATATGTACATACATATTAGGGCGGGTCTATTTGTATTTGAGATTTCTTCGACTATGCGCATATATGTGTAATTCTAAGTAAATTCGCCGAAGAAACAATGAGTCTAAAAACAGTTTTGAGTTTGCCAACATCCGAAAATGTGTTTCTTATCATTTTGCTGTAGTGTCGTAAAGAAGTGCTTACATTTTTTATAAAAATATAAGGGGTTTTTTGGTATGAAAAATGCATTTCTGCACTTATCTTTTTCTTAAAACTTCCACCAGGGTGCAACAGTGAAAATATTTACATATTTTTCGCAACCTATTTTCGCAATTTGGCAAACTCCAAATTGATTTCATACTCATGGTTTTTTCGGAAAATTTGCTAAGAATTATGCTATACGCACATAAGCAAAAAAAAATTGACCCGACCTAGTACATACATATATACATATATACATATATTAATACATATATGTATTTGTAATACAAATGTGGATGCGCGTACTTACAAAACATGTTGGGGATAAACTTCGTAGATTCATGCGCTAATTTCAACGCCAATTCAGAGAATTCTCCAGCCTCTGCTTTTTATGCGTTTTATTTTATAATAATAATCCAGTCGGTTGCAGCTATAAATAAAATAAAAGCAAAAAATTAGGTCAATTAATGCTTGCAGAGGGAGAGATTTCATTGAAATTATGATAGCTCATTACGGTTGAATGTGAGTGCCACAATGATGTGATATGATTAAAAATATTCTGGATTTGTGTTAAAAATAAAATCTCATTTTATACGCGTACATCCTAAAATGACACCTAAAGTAGAGATGGAAATACTATATCGTAGTTATAAAAGTGTTATGATGTTGATTGTTATGTTTTGCTGTTAGCTTTCAAAGTCGGTAGTGATGTGCTTTGAACAGCCAAGATCTTATTGAAGCCAGAAACGTGCACAAATTAATGCATTGCATATTAAAAAAAAATATGCTCTGAGAGATAAACCGTAAGCCCAAAATACAACAGAGCAGTGGAATTTTTTAAGAGCTGATCATACTGCTGATATTTGAAAATAATTTGTACGAATTATCGTGATTTTTGTCAAATTGATAGGGTTCTCGAGATGAAATTTTGTACACAGATAATGTTTTGGATTATAAGGTTGACACCTGTTCGAAATTAGTTACAAATTAATTAAAACATCATAATACGGGTATCAGAATAAGGTATTTTAAAGACCCTAATTCACAAATATTTTTAATAGGATTGCCACCTATTTTGAATCGCATATTTATTTAATCTTTTGTTTAGAAAAAAGGTAAAATATTACTATTCATGGGTACCAAGAAGCTTTGTTCCACAATTGTTTATTAGGAAAAATAGAAAAAGCAACAAAGTCTAAGCGGTAGAAGTTATCGCACTACTTCGGAGATCACCACATCTCCTCAGCAGACTTCTTTTTTCTAGACTTCAGCAGGGATCGAACCTGCGTAATCAATGTTCAAAGTCAGAAGCGTTAACCACTGAGCTATGTACATTCCGTAAACTCTTGTTGCTAATTCATTTTCCTTATTCAACCAACTACTATCAAGTGCAGCTGATTTGCCGCTATTTAAACTCGACAGCGTGGTTGTTGTTGTCAATTCTATACATCCATTTGCTTATTTGCTTTTTTGTATAGTTTCAGGCAGGCTCTTCCTAAACTATGTATTTGTCAATGTTATTGTGGCTTGTTAACATTTTATTTTTAATATTTTTATTGAGCTTTGTACCACGATTGTTTATTAGGAAAAATTGAAAAAGCAACAAAGTCTAAGCGGTAGAAGTTATCGCACTACTTCGGAGATCACCACATCTCCTCAGCAGACTTCTTTTTTCTAGACTTCAGCAGGGATCGAACCTGCGTAATCAATGTTCAAAGTCAGAAGCGTTAACCACTGAGCTATGTACATTCCGTAAACTCTTGTTGCTAATTCATTTTCCTTATTCCTTATTATTTTCCTTAATAATTGTTTCTGCAAAATTACACTCAGTGGCTATGTTAGTGATAAAATCTCACTGAGGCAGAGATCACCAATAAGAAATTCTAAATTAAATGGTATGATCAGCAGATTTGACGCTTTTCATGCAGTCATTCTTCATTTATTTGTTTTAGTGCTTCTATAATTTCGGGAAAGGCGAGTTTAAATTGAAGAACCGAATATCGTGCCTTTGTACACAAATGTTAGGTGGAAATGGCCTGTAAGAAGTCAAACAAAACTGTTTACTGATTATTCAGCTAGCTGCATACTTAATAAAATGCAGGACTTAATAGCTGGGTTTCCAGGCTGACTGAATTAGCGTTGTTAATGCTCGTTCCAAGAAAGACGAAAGCTTTTATTTCTCGAAGTTTTAACTGCCAACATTGTCGGGTGGCAAGCCGCGGGTGCGCCGACTTCTTATTTTGCGACAGGAGATTCTTCGTCTTGCGCTAGTTTATCTCCTGTCCATTCGGTTAACTTTTATGTAGTTTAGAAAAGGCAGAAAAAAAGGCGTGGCTGTAGATTATACGCTATGTTGAATTGTACGCCCTTACGAGAAAAAACAATTGCCCGGAGTGATTTAGTCCTGCAACTCTGTGTGAATCAATTGGCTCGGATAGGACCTCCACAAATATAACAGAGCTGGTGGTGTTGTTCGTCGTTATTTAACATAGCTAAATCAATTTTGCGGGGATACCAAAATCAGACATCTGGGCATATAGGCAGTTCATTGTCGCACTGTTGACAGCGGACTTGAAGTCGACAAATAGTCTAAAGGGCTAATCAATTATTTGACGATGGGTTGCATGCTTTTGCGGCTTTACCTTCCTGTGAATTTGGCAGAACACATTGAGATTCCACGCTTTTATCCGATCAAATTCTGCTTGAAAGTACTTGAATTGCTCAGCAAACAGGCCATCAGTTACTGAAGCTTTCATGTTTTTTAGGCGCGAAATTGTTATTTGTACCTTATTATAGTCGGGCAAGGGCTCGGGTTCATTTTCTATGCTGATTTCAGTGCTATTGCCAATCCATTGGATGAAGATCTTCCCCTCCATAGTTTGAGGACATTCTGGCATAGGTCGTCGAGTTTGTTCTTACACGAATTCTCTTTAGTTTTGGAATCTTCCGTTGGTAGCGAATCCTTCTTTCGGTAGCAAAAATTCCACGATTTACCCTTAATTTAATAGTTTCCTAGCAACATTCAAAATTTTTTCATAAAAGGCGTCCACAAGTGTCGGAAAACTAAAAGTCCTCCATTCGTGTATTAATATAAACGCGCCTAGCACAAATTTGGAAGGGATACTGACCAGAAACTATGGAAATATGCATAAACTTTTTACCTGTTTTGATGAAATGCCATGATAGAATTTAATGAAAATACTCGCCGCCATCCGTGGGCATGCAATTGCTACCGAAAACAAATTAAAATAACTTCATATTTTAAATTTACCTTTACTGCAGTT
>NW_016188872.1:0-4046 GCF_001687245.7 Rhagoletis zephyria
TGTTAACGAATATTAAGAAAAATCTGCAAAGTTTCAGTAAAATCACAAACTTATTGATACGAATTTCTAAAAAAACAATCAGGTACGCAGTTTTATGGCCCATTAAATTTTAGTATAATAATGTAANTCAGGTACGCAGTTTTATGGCCCATTAAATTTTAGTATAATAATGTAAAAATTTTAAATGTCTAAAAGAATCGCGTTGATTTTTGAGAATTTTTTCGTTGACTGTCCTACGCATTTTTTCCATGTAAAGAATTTTCAGATTTTTTTTTGTGAAAAAAATGCTTAGCGCAGTCAGCAAAAAAAAATCTAAAAAGCAACGCGATTTTTTAAGGCATTTGAAATTTACACATTATATTATACTAAAATTTAATGGGCCATAAAACTGCATTCCTTATGGTTTTTTTAGAAATTCGTATTAATAAGTTTGTGATTTTACTGAAACTTTGCAGGTTTTTCTTAATATTCGTTAACAGTTTTATTCATGGATTTAAATGGGGATTGCTAAAATATAAGCCATATTTTAATACAAAATTAGCGAAAAAATTTTAGCATGTAAAACATTGGGAATATTAACAAAACAGAGCCGTACGCTCAATTTTTTGAGTAACAGTATATAATTCTATATGTACATATACCATGTATAACTTGCCTTAAGGAATCAATTGATGCATCCGCAGGGTTGGTTATTTTACCATAATGTAGGATTATTAAACGTATTTTAATTTTAAAAGTCTAATTTTAAATACACTTCTTCGCTTTTCGTCCATTGATAGAGCTGATGCGCTATGCCACTGCGAATCACCTGAGCGAAAAACTGACTCTCCCTTTGGAAAACATAAGTTATTTACAAATATACCGCTGTTAATTTTTTTTTATAAACTTACTGTAAGATGTTTGTTAATGGGCTTGCGAAGTTTTTGTTTGCGCTAAATGTATTTATGGCCTTGATAAGCGTAGTCATAGTTTGAGACTTGCCCAGCTCGCCTCGTTTGTTGATGAGCAGTGTAACGCGGAAAAGTAAATTTTCAAAGTGACCCAGGGTACTGCGAGGCATATTACCCAGCTGTGGTAGTTTTTGGTATAGTACATCTTTACTCTGTTCATCGTCTTTTTCTTTATCAAGCACATTGTCTTCGATTGTCTCATTGGCTTGGCAGGCAATGTCCAGTAGTCTGNGTTCATCGTCTTTTTTCTTTATCAAGCACATTGTCTTCGATTGTCTCATAGGCTTGGCAGGCAATGTCCAGTAGTCTGATTATCTCTGAATTATCGGCAGTGCTATTGTTGGCACTTTGACGAAGAAGAAAGCTGGAGTCGTCGGCGGTATCAGCATTAACTGGATTTCCTTCGTTATTTTTCTCAGTGGGACCATCCTCATCATCCTCCTCATCACTGCAAATGGGTGAATACGTTTCATCATCAGAAGCATCTTCTGCAAAATATCAAAAGGCGTGAGTCTAATTTCTAATATTAACGTACATTCCGGTAACTACCTTTTAGTTTAAACAAATTGTTGCCAACTGGCGACATGCTCCGGGAGCTGCAAGAACTTGAGGGTGTATTATATAAACGTGGTGAACTGCTCGGATACGCACAATCAATAAGGAATGCCTTGTCTTGCACTTTAATCGTCTGTCAGGAAAATATGTTGCAAGTGTTTAGTTTATTAAAGTCTTCGTTTTTAAGTATGTACATATTTACCTTGCTTTTGGATTCCACACAAACTTCTGTCGATAGCTTCCGTTCCTTAAAATTTTGCTGTTTTTCTTCGCGTTTCCTCTTATAATATTCCTCATCAATGGTCAAGAAGATGTTGAGTTCGCCTATAATTACTGGTACCAGACCTTCTCTAAGCATCGAATCCATGCTCATGTTATCATATTGAAATTTTTTTAACAAATATAAGATCTGGTGGAAAACGAATACATATGTACATAGGTAAGTTAGATTATTTCTTAAGTGCATTACAGACTTATGCATTACCTGAGACTTTTCCGTATTTGACTGTGAATCGCGAACCATTGCAATGAGCTTTCTTAAGGCACCCGAGCGTCTTATTTGGCTACGATTACAGGCATCTGGAGACAACATACAAATAATGTGAATGCAATGTCGTTTTTCACTTTCAGTTAATGATATTGTCATATTTTTGGCAACGAGTAGTTCACAGGCGACCACCACTGCATCTGCGGAACTCAGCATATGAAATGAATCCAATTGCTTTGAGAAGTTTGAAGTTATTTTCAAAGCTACTCCGCGTTGTGGATTTTCTTCTGTAATGAAGAACGTTATTGCCGCAAAAGTGCAATTACTGCTGCTTAGCGCCTAGAAAAAAAAGAGTAATTCATTAGTAACAGCACTCTTACACGATATGTATTTGCATATGTACATACTTATATGCCACTTTTGTGTATCTACTCGTATGTACCATACATTAGAACGTTCGAGAAAAGTAGCGTTTACATACATATCGTGTAAGAGCGCTATAATGATTACACATTTTTCGTTTTAAAATATTCTGCCTTACCTTCCAAGCAGGTGGTCCAATGGCAAGTTCAGCCAATACGAGCAACCATTTAAAAATTTCACCGGTCAAATCCAAGGCAGCACGCTCCTCTGGCATAGCGTAGTCGCTCAAAGCACGTGGTTGGTTTTTCAACGTTTCAGGATCGAATATATCACTTCGTGCACCTTCCCTTTGCAGAAATACCATTTTTCACACACGTATAGTGACCAATTGAACTCGAGCGGGAAAGTAAATGCGTTCGATGAGCGGTTTTCTTACCTCTTAGTGCACTCGTTGAACATACCTCATCCATATGAATTTGCCTTGCATTNAAATGTGTTCAGAATTGGAACCATGGAATCGATACGCTCTATAAAATTTAATAGGGCATCTCTTTCCCCATCAAATCTGGAAATGCTACAAATGTTTGTGGAGATCAACTTAAATCTAACATTTATGTCTAGAGCCTCCATCTCTGCACTATTGCGGTTGCACCTCGAGAAAACGTTGATTGTTGTAAATTAAAACTCTCTTTACGCTTTTATGTACCTCCTCTGATCGACGTCGACTTCAATTTAAGAAAAAGTTTGGTGAATCGAAACGGCTTCACACTTACCTATTACACCGATAGCAGCAAAGCGATTTAGACAGTTGTACTTCTCACATAAGTTTGTACTCCGCATGATGATGCCAGCTAAGCAATTCTCTTATTAAGTTCTACCTCTCTTAGTGATGTGACCTTCTGTTGCTAATTATTCCAATTAAAGTTGAACTATTTTGTCCGTTATTCCTCTCTAGCTTGTTCGACCTCCAAATGACATTCACTTGCAATTCCTCCAATAGCAGCTAAGCGATTTTCGCCGCTTGACCTCTATTTCTGGTTTGCTAGGTCATTGACTTTGGGTCTTTAGATTAAGTAAGAGGAGACGGGAATGGTAGGAAGGGATGGGATCTGAGAATTTTAAGGAACTAAGGGCATATTTTAGAAAGAGCTTTTGAATACGCTCGATTCTATAAATAGCAAATTTTTGATGCGGTCTCCAGATAAAGGCCGCATATTCAAGCTTGGAACGAACGAATGATATGTACAGCAATTTCAGAGTGTAGGGATCAGAAAAGTTGGAGCTATTTCGGCGCACAAATCCCAGAGCAGCATATGATTTGGATATAATGAAGTCAATGTGCTTATTAAAGGTAAACGAGCAATCAAAAATCACACCTAGGTCTTTAATCTCGTCCACTGCCTGAAGGACGGTGCCAGAAAAACTATATGATGTGGGAACCACGTTTCGAACTTTGGAGTACGTTACGTGGTAACATTTATTAATATTAAAATAGAGACGAGATCCACGACACCACAGATACAATTTATTAATTTCTTCTTGCAGCCGTAATGCGTCTTCACATTCTTTGACCGCAGAAAAAATTTTCAGGTCGTCAGCATATACACTTGTGCTCATATAATTAAGTTATCCAGTAGTAAATTTGCAATAATCGAAATAACATAGCAACTCTTGACATAACGGTTTATATT
>NW_016188873.1:0-4046 GCF_001687245.7 Rhagoletis zephyria
ACACTTTCAGTTACGATTACAACGAAAGGCTGTTATTTGTGATATTGCGGTAGTTGTTGCTTATGTATAGAATTTCAATTGCTCGCTTTTGTGGCAGCAACGATCACTCGTCGAATGAAAGCGACCGTATCAATTTCAGAGGTCGAAATACTTGTAGCTATTTACCGGCTGCTCGATAAACAGTAAAATGAGATAATGCGTACAGTTTGTATTTCGGAGTGAGGTAGGGTACAGTGGTGCCAATTGGATACATTTTCGCCTTAAATTTTGAGGGATACTTCGTTTTTTTCTTCAGTGTAAATTTGGATACCTCTTCCCTTTTCATTCGCACGACAGCCGATAGTTCTACGTACCGGAATGACTCGGGTTTTACCCGATCAGGGGCTGTTGTTTCGGTGATCTATCCCCAGGATTATGGGCAGCTGCTGCAGCTCGCTAGACATAACAATAGTCAGTGCTGGTCTGATAATTAGCGTGACCTATGCTGACTTTGGCATCAGACCATCTGCCCATAGTCATCTCGATCGATAAACCAACCGACTTTGCTTCCGCGGAACACCGGACCTATATCAACTTTTCTAAAGCTGATTGGAAAGGCTCGCTTCGTACCGGCAGGATGTACCACGGACCCTCGTCCAAACTTCCCTGCTGAAGCGGCTGTCCTAGCCGATGAGCGTGACAACCTTCGTCAGGCCGACCCCGGAAATCCTCGTATCAGGGATCTCAACGCGGATATTCGGCAGCTTGTGAACGTAGATAAGCGGAAAAGGTGGGAAAAGTATCTGAAGACTTGCAACTTCATTTTGGTGTGAGTAAGCTTTGGTCAACCACGGAGTCACTGTCCGATCCGGCGAAGCACGACGACAGGGTCGAAATTTCTTTCGGCGACCATGCTTCACCGGACCCGGACCGATGCGCGAGCTATTTTAGCCAGCAGTTCAAACTGCATGCTCCGGCAGACAAAGCCAAGCGTCGTGTGACCACAAGACTGCACAAAACGCCAACAACTTGTGCCACTCTTTCTTTCACTAGCGTTGAAGTTCAGGTGGCCATCGGGAAGGCGAAAGCCTCCAAAGCCAGGGGCCCGACGAAATATGCGTGCCGATGCTGAAAAATTTGGGTCCTGCGGAAAATTAAACAGGGGATTCCACAGGGTGGTGTCCTTTCCCCGCTTTTGTTTAACTTTTACATTTCAAAGCTCCCTCAACCACCAGAGGGAATCTCGATTGTCTTTTACGCCGACCATTGCTCGATCATGGCGACTGCGAATGGAATTGATGACTTGTGTTCGAAAGTAAACGGGTATCTCTCCGAGCTTTCTCGCTTCTTCACTGCAAGGAGCCTAAACCTCTCCCCTACAAAATCCTTTGCGACCTTGTTCACCACCTGGACGAAGGAGGTCAGGCTACAGCTGGTTATTAATGTCGATGATACACCAATTCCGACGGTGGATAACCCCAAAATACTCGGAGTAACTTTCGACAGTCTGCAGTCTACTATTGTCAACAAAGTATAGAGCCGCAAAAAGGTCCTCAGGTCGCTATCCGGCAGCACCTGGGGCAAAGACAAAGAAACGTTGCTGGTAACATACAAGGCAATAGGCCGGCCGGTTTTAAATTAAGCAGCTTCAGTGTGGTCGCCGGGGACTAGTAGGACGCAGTGGATGAAGCTGCAGACGACCCAAAACACCGCACTACGGCCATGAACGGCATTCACAGGGAGTCAGTCTCGAGTTATGTAGACTCCAGGCCTTTGAATGCCGTTCTAGGCGCACAACCACCAGACATTGACGAGACGGAGCGTTATTTGCCTCGGGAGACTAGAACCACAATATCCCACCTACGCTCTGGCTACTGTAGCTGGTTAAATTCTTACCTGAGCAGACTAAACGCAGAAAGAATTTCAGAAAAGAGCTTTAATGCTTTTATTTTAAAGCCAAAAAACGACAAGACAGCTGAAAGAGAAGAAAACCAGAAACGGATAAAAGGAGTGGGAGAGAAGACAAGAATCCATCGCATACAATTAATGGTAGGCCATTAAATCAAATGTTTTAAGTAGTGCCATAGAGCTTTTTTTAAAACTATAAGTTGTAATCATTTTATAGGATGTTTTAATGTAAACATCCGGTTTTAAATGACCTGCTTCTGTATTTTCGTTTGGAAAAAAACCTAGCTACCATTCGACATACCCTCGGTGATGCGCCGACAGTGTGTCAAAAGGCAATATAGGAAATACTCAGGATATTGGAATGGATAAGAAGAGAACAGGAGACGAGGTAAAGCGGTGTTCAAATCAGAGTCTACAATGGCAGCCAAGCTGCCCTAAATCGCTAAAATCTTTGCTAAAAGCTTCTTCAGGTAATGGGTTGAGTTGGAAAAATTTTATAATTCTTGCAATACTCAGGAACGCTGAACGGATGGACTTGCTTTCTTAAAAATCCCAAAAAAATTTTAGTTGTAGAAAACAAAAAGATATAATAAAAAAATGTTGTATTGCTTTCTCTCACATTGTAGAAAATCGTTCTCACATTACCCTAAAATGTTTGACTTTTAACAGAGTATTTTAGAGCGAGTAAATTTTTTTGAGTATGCGCGTATAGCATCGGAGGATTCTACGTGTGATGCTAATGTCGAATTTTCACAAGGCATTGGAAAGGACAAAAAATTGGAGGCATTTAAAAAATGCCATCACGAAATGAATTTAATAACTATTTGTTGCCATTAAAATTTTTGTCATTTGATGCCTAGTGGAAATCCAACATAAGCAAATTTGCCAAAGAAACCATGGGTCTAAAATCAATTTGGAGTTTGCCAAATTGCGAAAACATGTTTCGAAGAAAACGTAGAAAAAAGGATAAGTACAGAAATGTACTCCTTATACAAAAAAACTCCTTTATGACACTACACCAAAATGTTAAGAAACTTATTTTCGCAATTTGGCAGAGTCCAAATTGATTTTAGACCCATGGTTTCTTCGACAAATTTGTTTAGAATAAGGCGTAGAATCCTTCTGGGCTATACGCGCGTGGTCTCATGTAAATTGATCCGCCCTGATATCTTTACATATATTTTATGCGTTGGTTAGTATAATAAATTATCCCAAATTTTCGTAGGTTGTCACTAAACCTCGAGGCATTTTTCAGGAATTTTCGGTTTTTTAATATCCTTGGGACTTTTTGGGATCTCTGAAGACTTTTTCGCAGCTTTTTTGAAGCCATTCGGTATTTTTTAGAATTTTTCGCGATTTTACACGACTTCTCATCTTTTATTACAGCCTTTTCAGGACTTTTTGAGATTTGGAGATTTTTCAAGACTTTTGCGAGACTCGCAGGACTTTTTCGCAGTCATTCGATATTTTTAAGGAAATTTTCGCGATTTTTCTCAGTCATCCTTTATTCGACATTTTTCATAAGTCTTCAGCTTTTTTCGAGAATTCCCTGTGCTATTCGGGACATTTAAGAATTTTTTCGGTGTAAATATTTCGTGATTTTCAGGAGGTTTACGAAGTGCCAGGATATTCCTAGACGTTTTCGCGACTTTTTCAGGAGTTTTCGGGGGCTTCTGGTCCTTTTACAGACTTTTTGTGATATCTGCGGGACATTTCGATATTTCTTCGGAATATTTCGATATTTTTCAAGATTTTTAAAAATGCTCTCGGAGCGCTCCAAAATATTTCTAGATATTTTTGGGACTTTTTGAGATTTATCGAGTTTTTCTTGGGAATTACCCGAATATTTTAGATGAACTAAATTAGTTTCAAGTTTTTTTATTTGTTGTTTGAGAACAGGTGAGTAAATAATTCGTAACTGGATGTTGAACTGCGTCGCCCATAAAAACTAAAGCGTAATTAAGACAAACGGCCTATGCATGATTGATGATTTGCATTTAAAACCTTATAATTATTTGCTATACTTTCCAAGTAATTTTATATATATATTTTTTTTTTCAAAAAATACATAATTAATATTTTTGAAAATTTGATTCGTAATAAAAATTACTACATAGTAAGTAAGCAGTTTATTTTCGAGTGGTCGCCATACAAGTTCA
>NW_016188874.1:0-1717 GCF_001687245.7 Rhagoletis zephyria
AATAATAAATAACACAAATCACTTACATAATAGTGATGTACAAAAAATTTTCTTTAAAAATAGGCAAACTTTTTAAAAATATTTGTTTCAACACATTTTGCAATACAACTGCGCAATTATTAAATTTATTATAACTCGTAAATATTAATTGATTAATCGCACAATCCGCTTTGATGAGCTCGGCGCTAAAAATTAAATAAAAACCTATAATAAGGCGATATCAGCTATTTCCAAAATCGGAATGATTCACATTTCTGTTGTTGTCATATATTGAAATTTGGATTTTTTTGTGATTTTGACTAATCATGTAGTTCTTCAAACCGTTATATCTCGAGTTCTGCTCATGGTAGGGACTTCATCTAAACGTTTTAAAGCTTAAGAAATGGGCTTAACATTTATATATGAAAGGGTTAGAATCATAAAAGTTTAAGCGACATTTTTTGAAAATATAAGTTATATCCATATTTGTATAGTTAAATATAGTGTTTAGTTGGTGACTAAGAGTAAACATTCTTTGAATTAGTTAATCAACCTACATTCATTTAGGCAAGAATCATTTCAAATTCATTAAACCCGAATTTATGTATGATTCTAACCCCTTCATATACATATAAGATGGTCATAGTTGTGCTAAACCTAACTAAGCTAACAGTTAAACTTTTTGAAGTTGATTTGCATTGTGGAGAGCAGTAATCCTTGTTTAATTCATTTATCTATAAATTAAACATGTTTCAAAAAAAATGGCGTTTTTCAAGAATTATTTTTGAAATATTTTTTATGACGAGATGGTTTATTTTGAGAGAGTCAACTTTTTTTTTGTAATTTTGTTTTCGAAACCTTATGATGAGAAGGTGTTAAAAATCGGGGTTTCGCAAAAATTTAAAATACTTAATACTTTAAGATTCTCGATAAAATAATTCTCCAGAAATAATATTTTTGCCGCAAGATTTTTCTTTACGGACTTAAGTTAGCGAAACGCAGATTTTATTGCTGATTTCGGTAGAATATCCTTTCGTTAACAACATTTGTTTGTTGTTAGGTACACACTGCACATGGCGTATGAGTAACATTATTTTTGCTCATATCGATGGCCCCGAGCTACTTTATGCCAACTGACCGACAGCCAATAATTTATCTTTTCTTGAACGCCGTGTGGGGAACTATCGTAATTTAGTGAACTCTTCTAACTTTGTACTAACTCAGCCAAGCACGAAACTTGGCGCTGTCAAGATAAAAATAAAGATAAAGGAAAACAGAATAACATAAAAGTAATTGGAACGAACAGGGTTGAGGGAGGGATATAAAAAGAAAAAAAGACAAAAAATATAACCTTAAGCAAAAGCAGATGTATGTATATATGTACATATTTATGTATGTATGTATATTGGTTAAGAGACAAACTAGATATGTAAAATAAGTTTCACCTCTCCAGTGTGGCCCAGGCGCATTTACTTTGTGTGATATTACACCTCTGGATTTTTTCTTTGGGGTTATGTGAAGTCAAAGTTCTGTGTCGAAAATTGGACCTTCCGAATGGACTTACAACGTAGTCGCGACCAATATTTGAATGAAATTGTTTTTAAAAAGTTAATGTCACAGAATGTTTTTTAGCGATAAAGATTACGATATCCAATGTTGTTGTAAATGTTTTATATGAAATTAAACAAGTAAAAAAGTCTAAGTTCGGGCGGAGCCGAACATTAAATACCCGGCGCAA
>NW_016188874.1:1738-4046 GCF_001687245.7 Rhagoletis zephyria
ATCCATTTTGAGTAAATTGGCGTCCTTAAATTTCGAAATATTGAAGTTTCAAGCATATCTGAAATTTACTGTTATATGAAAAGCGGCCGTAATTTTAGTTCGATTTCAACAAGTTTCAACGTTTTGCTTCTATGTGGCAAGTATAATAACCAAACCGAGTTTGGTACAAATTGGTAGAACGGTTACCGAGATACATATATGTGATCATAAGTGGGCGGTGCCACGCCCATTTTTCAAAATTGTATCCTAAACGTATTTCTTGGTAACGAATTGTTGCAAGCATCAATTTTGAATAAATTAGCTTCAATAATTACTGATTTATCGGTTCCATGTCTAAATAACACAGGTCAATTCAACACACACAAACTCAACACAGGAATTCAACACATACAAACTAAACACACACCAACTCAACACATACCAACTCAACACAGACTTGTTCAACACATGTGTTGGGTATTGTAATGAACGATATTTGACGGTCTTCTTTCTGCGTAGGCGGCCTTCGGCCGCGCTTAGGGATTATAACCATCACAAAGTAGAATTCTCCTTTCTGTTTTGCGACGAAAAGCGGCTGAACACCTTTTTCAAAGAACACCTTTCGCGTAGGCGGCCTACGGCCGCGCTTAGGGATTATGACCATCACAAAGTAAAATTATCCTTTCTGTTTTGCGACGAAAAGCGGCTGAACACCTTTTTCAGAGAACACCTTTATGCGTAGGCGGCCTTCGGCCGCGCTTAGGGATTATGACCATCACAAAGTAGAATTCTCCTTTCTGTTTCGCGACGAAAAGCGGCTGAACACCTTTTTCAGAGAACACCTTTCTGCGTAGGTCAACTCAACACACACAAACTCAACACAGGAATTCAACACACACAAACTAAACGCCCCAGTGATGTCTGTTATGGTTACTGGGTGTTTTATAAAAATGTCATGTATATAAAAAAGTGTATATAAAAATGTTTTGTGCAAATGAATATTTAACATTCTTCAAGCGAAAATACGCAAATGAAAATTGTGATTTTTGGAATTTTTTCTAAGGAGTCCAAATTAAAAGGAATCAAATTTCCTATTAAATGAGATCAAAATTTTCAAAATCAATCCATTTGTTTTTAATAAATCTTGCTTTCAAAAATAGGTTATTTTGAAATTTAACCTTTGATAATTCTTGTTGTTGTTGTTTGCCCAAAAAAAGAAGTATACCCTTATACTCAGCTCAGTCGTCTCTATCTATTCCAATATTTTTTTTTTTAATTTGAGATTTGGAGCCCAACTGCATTTAAGCCGCAAGGGTACATGTATGTTTATAAATATATGTCAAAAGCAAACAAAACAAGGGTTGCTAGCATTAAGTTGAAATGCACCATTATGCTACTAAAAGGAGAAATTGTATGAAAAATGCTCCATTTCCTTACTAAAAGGAACATATAGTAAATTGTATTCACAAGCCAACCCTTTTTTGCTCAGTGATTCGGTCTCAGCTGGCTGGTCAAATTTCAACCGATTGGCAATGCCGCATTCGGTTCAGCTCTCTCGCTCGCTCTCAATTTTTTCATTGTGCAGTAAAAGCAACAACAATTGCCATTAGAGAAGTCAGTTAAATTTGTCAAATTCACTGAGAGCGTGTTAGCGGTATCACTATCGGCGGACGATAACAAGGAATGATTCAGTTATACAAAGACCGTCGCGTAATACTAAAATGCCGCTCGAGTTTATCAAAAGTCAACGAGGCAAAAATCAACTGATCGACGGTGGTTTTCCATATGGATTACTGAGAAAATCTTCTCATGGACACGTAGAATGGAGATGCACTAAATATCATACTGTGCATAAGTGTAAAGCTTTAATCCATACTACAAATACAACTAAAACAGGTAAAATAACATTTGTAAACGAATATCATTAAAAAAAAACAACACGAATCGCTAAATATCGATCATTATACATACCTATTCTAGGCTCCGTAATCAAAACATTAGGCGAACATAGTCATGCACCAGATATGAGCAAAATCAAGGCCAAGAAAATATTAAATACAATGAAAAAGCAAGCTAAAACTGCTAAAGACTTACCAACCACAACAATTGTTACTCGAGCAATTAGCCAGGCATCTACAAGTACGGTTCCAGAATTACCCAACCCAGAGTTACTCACACGAACAGTAACACGTGCGCGTACACGTTCAAATCCAATATTTAAGACACCAGAATCAAGAGCAAAACTCGAGATTCCGGAAGAATATTGTTTCAGCGAGAAAGGTGACAAATTCCTTTATCATGATCAGGGAGGGGATAAAAACAGATTTCT
>NW_016188875.1:0-4046 GCF_001687245.7 Rhagoletis zephyria
TTAATATTAAAACAATTGATGCAACTTAGCTTACGAGGGAGTTCATTCGAATTTTTGCTACAATTAGTTAATTTGTGTGCTTCTGCTCAATGGACAATTCCAGCCACAATTGGATAATGGAGATCATAACGACAATAAAATCAATTAGCCCAAACGCTAGCAAAAATCGTTAAATGGTCGATTAGATTACCGTACCAAAGAAGCAAATTTATTTTGAAAAGAGGATTTATAGGCATGGTTTTGTCCGATTTCAAACCTTTTCAAGAGGTTGCTTAAAGAGGCCCAGGCAGTTGTACACCAAATTGATACAGATTTATAGAGTGGTATTCGAGATACACGTATTTGATGTAAGTGGGCGGTAGCAAACCGATAAATACCTTCACCTGAATATTCCGTGTCACTTAAAGAATTGATTACTATTCAAAAAAAAACACCGCCTTTCATGGGCTCAGCGCCAAAGCCAACTAAACTGATTAGTCGATATCGCGCCAACTCGAGTATTTCTTTGGAAATGTACCTTTCGTAGAGAGGCGGGGTGAGTAAATTATGTGAAAGTTTGCATTTATGACTTTGACTTTTCGCTCTCTAAGCCCAACTGGTTTTTATTATTAACTGTCCCCATGACTTATGAAGTCTGTCGAGGACATGGACGCCAATCTCATAGAGTTTGATTGATGTCATGCCTTTGTTTTTTAAATGTAAATTATAATATGCGTGCGGCTGGCAACACTAACACTTTGCTATTGTGAATTATCCTTTGAAATAAACTGCATTGTAATGGTTGCTGATATTGTAAGCGATGACATGGGGTGACCTGTGTTCGCAAGTAACGTAATTTTCGTAATAAAAACCACCACGATTTCATACGCGTAAATATATTTATTTCAATTTTAATTATTTAACCATTTTTACACCAAACAATTTAAACGTTTTTTTGCGTGTGCAATTAAAAATTCTGAGAAGCAAAAGAAGGGAAAAAGTAATAAACGCACGCAGAGTAATCGTTTATAAGTTTCTACGTAAGTCAAGTCTAGGTCTTGCATAACCGGGCTTTAAATTTCCTTCATTACTTCTACTCTACAAAAGTCAAAAATACGAAAATTTTTAGGAAATCTTTTATTGTCTTGCGTTGACAAATTAGTTAAAGTGTAACGAGAAAATTTATAATAATTCCATTTAAAATAAGAACCACAAATAATAGAAATTCCGTCAAAATTCTATGTGAATTTGTGCATTTGTCTGCAAGATCTTATAGCTGAACTCAAAAACGCGTTGAAAAAGTAATAACCCAGCCGCAATGTCGTACCTCCGTTGGCTCTGTTCCATGCACTTCGCGAAACTGACGCGCTATGGTGACGCCCTCGTGGAAACAGTGAACGCTTTCCGTCTTCATCGGCAGCAGAAAACCCTTGCGTGCGAAGCTGCTGCCAAGGCAAATGCGGAGTTTTGGCCGCACCTAAGCGTAACCCTTCGCCAACTGCGGACGAGGCAGCCAGGTTTTCTGCGAAAATCTCTTCAAGCTCGACGCCTGGATCATGAGCATCCGACCAATATCAATGCGCATGAAACAGGCACCGAAACTGTGCCAAATGCGGGGAGTTTTCGTTCAGAGGCAAAACAGGTTGCCAAGTACACATTTCGTGGAGCAAAAAGTAGTCCAGCATCGACAGAAACCTCATCGCTGTCCACTATGTTTGGCAGTAATTTCAAACAAGCAGGACAGGCGCTTGTTAAAGTGCTACATCAGCAGCAGCAATTCCTCACAGCCGGTGTGTTACAACAACAACAGCCACAACCACAAACACAACGACAATTGCCAGGAAATTCAGCCAACAATAACAAAAACCAGGAAACTTTCACGGCGCCGCTAAAGTCACTTGCATTGTTTACTATGTCAAGGAGTTGTCCTTGGCCCGAAGGAGAGCCGCAGGGCGAGCTACAGCAACCTACGCTACAAGCAGACCAAAAGGCTGCCACCAAAGCAAATAAGCCGACTGATGAGCCCCCTATGCTGGTGCCCCCGATCGCGCCCATCCATCGAACGAAGTTCAAAACATCGACGTCTTTGTCCACTCTGCAAAAGTACGACTCTCCCTGTTGGTCGCCGCGCAAGCCGAAGGCAATGCTTTTACCAGAGAGACCGAACATACTGGTGCTGCCTGAAATGACCGATGCCCGTGCGATGCTGCAGAGGCATGGTGCAGTCACAGACAATGCGTTACAACAAAAGTGTGGTGATTTTTGCGATCAGTCTCTGCGATTGCTGCCAGCGCCGGCCAACACACTCAAGTCCGCGGCGGACTACCAGATATCGACGGAGCCTGAGGGATCTGTGCTGCCACCACAATCTGACAATCCAACGACGATTCTGGTCACAAACGTTTTAGATGAATTTAAAATTATTCCCCTGCCCGCTGGTCGCGCCATTCCAGGGCGTCCGAGGGGCTACGTTCAAATTGAGGCCAAAAAACGTGGTTCGTTGCAAGGTTGCATACCGCCCGAGCTGAAGCGGAGAAAATTCTAGTAGGGTTTATTTTAGAAACACATATACGATTCGTGGAATTATATTCACCTTTAGTATAGCAACAGCAGCAGTGCACAAATATGAAATTCACTGTCCTAGCGATATGCAAAATATTTAGGCATTTTCTAAGTTTTGAAATAAGCTGAAGGAAGATTCAATTTATTAGTTTTCAAATGTGTTGAATTAATCCTTTTGATGATAACCGCGAATAAATTCGTATATCCCACAAAAGTAGTTTAAACGTTCGTTTGTGATTACGCTGTTCGGCAGTCGGTCGGGGAATTGATGAAACCAAGATTTTCTGAAAGTCTATATTGTATATCGCTACCACCTGAGTGGAAGATCGACCATCGCGACAGCTAATTCGATAAGGTCTAATCTCAGAAAAATTTTCAAGAAGGCCCATTTTCAGACTTTTATTGAAAAACAACCTGTCTCAGTATCAGAGCTGGGTCGTAATTATTCCTTTAGCAACAAAATTACTATCGATTGTAATTTGTAATCAATTCCTTCAATCCACAGCAAAGGAATTGATTAATTTTTCAATTCCTTAGACGTAATTTCAAATGTATTTTTTTTATTTCCATTACAAGCAATTTCGTATTGTAATTGAAATTAATTACGTGCTAGTAATGCAATTTTTTTACAATTCCTTTGAAAGGAATAGAGAATGTAATCAATTTTTTTACAATTCCTTTGAAAGGAATAGAGAATGTAATCAATTTTTTTTACAGTTAAGCTGAAAGGAAATTTAAATTTAATTGTTTGTTTCGAATTCCATTCCTCAAAGGAATTTAAAAGATCATCAAAAAAATTTATTAAATAATTTTGTTACTGTCAAATTGCAATAGCTTTCTTCAATTTCGTAGTTGCTAACTGCCTCGAATAAATAACTTATACCTACGTAGTATCACTAATTGGACTTTAAGATAGCTAAACAACTTAACAAATGGCTGTTCAGCTTATAGGATAACCGTTAAATTTTCCAGATCCTACCGTGAGCGCTCGCGACAGAACAGACTTGTATATTTTGCAGGGACCGAGAACAAAAGCTACGCTCGAAACTAAATGTCTTTCTCGTAGTTTTGTTCCCAAGAACACTTAGAAACCCAAACCGAAATGAGAACAAAACTTTGTTAAAAAGTCAGTCAGTGCTTGTTAGTCAAGGAATATTAACCCTATATGATTGCAATATTATGGAATTCATTATATTTGTTCGATATTTTTTCAATCAAAACTTACAAATATAATACAATAATCAAAAATAGCAGTTTAAATATTCATAACAATACAACATGTTTTAATTAAAAAAAAAAGCTTAAAGTGAGAAATGGATATTTTTTATGCTTTTACACTAGTAATAACGGTATTTGAGAAAGACAAAAATACCTTCGTTATTTACATAGCATTACTGTATCACTTATTTTCTTATATTTAATTGCACATTTCGCTATCATTCATATAACAAATTACAAATATTTTGTTTATAACGGGTGATTTTTTTGAGGTTAGGATTTTCATG
>NW_016188876.1:0-4046 GCF_001687245.7 Rhagoletis zephyria
AGTTGCTACATTAAAAATGGGGGAAGAATATGATCATATTTCCCGCAAGTTTTGCCAGTAATTAGAAAAGAAGCAAAAAAACTTGTGGTTCTCATTAAATTCGTGCATTAAATTCTCTTGGCGCGCAAAAAATTTTTCACAGCAAAACGTCAATGCAAGACTGCAGCCGTAAGAAGACAAACGAAAAAAAATATCGCCCAAGTCCCAGCAGGTCTTTGCACAGCTTGCAAGCATTCAGAGCCTGCGCGCTTGCTGCAAACGCTCTAAAGCCCCTTCAACCCATGTTTTTTTTGTTGGCTGCCTTTGCGTTGCATTTGAACTTCTTTCTCTTCTGTCCTTTTTATTCCCCATACATACATACATAAAGTACTTGGTTCGAAATTTTTGTCATTTTCAATTTAAGTTAATTATGAAAAATGATAGCAAACTTTTGCGCTGCCAAGGAGCTTTTAACTAGCTTGCATGAGCAGCGCAGACTTTCGCCTGGTTAATATGCAGGATATTTTTTACTTTTTAATGGAATTGCTTTTCAATACTTAGTACTTATATTGTAGAAAATATATGACTACATAAGTGTGCATACTTACATTTGTTCACAATATTTTAATATGGAACTTCAACACCAGCACCTATCGCTGCCAATTACTTTTTTCACAGCTTTCAACTTCCTTTTCTCTTTTCTTAGTAAAAATTGCATGCAATAAATTCTTTATTTTTTTTTTACTTGTAGCATTTCACTATCATATTTGAATTTTTTTCTCTTTCTGTTTTGTGCTTGTTGAAGTTGACCTCTATACGCCTATATGTATGCAGTTTTACCTTTACTTATTGGCAAAATTTTCAGCTCATTGCTACGAACGTGCTGAATTAAACGTTTTTGGTACCAATTTGATTTCCATTAACTTTTGCAATTTCACCTTAAATGAATAAGTGGCATTTGCAAAAATTCTTTGCCAGATAGTGATGTCTAAAACTTTGATACACATACTGGAAGGTAGCATATTTTGGAGAAAACTTTGCTTAAATTTTTTGGCAGTGGAACGCTGGATGATGCAAATAACTTTTAATTCATTTTAACAACAGCCAGCATAAATAGCAAAATATCTTTTACGAATGTATCCCCTTTGCCTGACACAACAATTACACCACTAGTTTAAATTAAAAGAAAAGTTTAACTTGTTTAAAATAAATCGAACTGGGCAAATAAGAGTTTTGTTAATCTCAATTCGAAAGGATTATCTCGCCTCTATTAAATGCAAAGCCCCACGCGTCGAACTCACTAGCTAGACGCGAATCCAAGTTGTCTCTCTAGTCTGCCTAGACTAATCACGATCAAAATATATGCAGCGATAGAACCGTTTACAACTTTCTATAGATTTTATATGGACTTTCTCAAAGTATAAGTTCCTGCTGGTCATTACCGGTCTAGACCAACTTTACGTTAAGTAAGAAATAGGCCTTATAAAATACGTATCAGCTAATATAAAGGGGAGTGAATATCGCGAATAATATTATGAATATTCTTATATATATATGTGATTTCATCGTGGTTTTTCTGGTAACGCGAACCCAGAAGCGTTGACTAGCCAATCTAATCTGAGTTAACCATAACAAAGAAATACAATAATTTAGAGCTGAAATTAATTGCTTTATTAAGTAAAATAATTTATATAGCCTGAATTGATGATTGAGGTCTGTCAAGTTTCTCATACTTTTTCTTTCACCTACCTAGTTGTATGTATCTCAAGTCAGCACTCATCAAACGGTTTCTAAAATAATTTACTTAGGCAACACGAATCTGGATTTCTTGTATCTGCTCTTTTATCCTAAGATATTTCCGCTTCGTTTTGTTTATAAATGTATGGTATAGGATTTTAGACTAATTATTGGCGGTGCCTGCCAGAAGATGTTCGTAATTATTGTTATCTACAGAAAAGTCGATAGTATTCATGATTTTCCAACGGTTAATATTATGCTTTTTAATACGCTTAATGATATTATATAATTATTTAAGTCTAAAAGGCATCTTTCGCAAAATTCTTATTAAATTTGAAACCTTTTTTTTTGTATCAGCTTNGTATAAATACTAATTAACTTAAATGCAAAGTACGGAAAATAGACTCTACAAATGGATATAAAAATATTTAAGTATGTACGTGGATGAGTTATAATTATAACTGAATTCTCATTTAAATTGGAAATAAGTGAATAAATAAATAAACGAAATGTAGATATGAACATATGCAGTATATCAGAGTGCAAATTACCAAATTGGTGAGAAATATGTATGAAGATATTCTATTTTCGATGTTTATTTTTCTCGTACTACTAAACACATTGGACTATATAATTGTATAGTACTTTTTAAGATGAGCCCAAATACTGAATAAAGCAAAGACTACATAAATTGAAAGGATGTGCATTTGTGCATATATATTTGTAAATAAATACTCATTCGTGTTGCAAAATAAACATTTCGTGCTTATTTAAATTCATTTCCATATACACGTACATACAAACGTGTTGAATATTGTAAGCAAGTATTTGTTATGCAAATGTGTTAAAAGTGATTAATTATTCTAACATACACTCTTTTTACTTTAACAAAAATACTTATAAAGTAATTTGTGTGCTGTTGAAAATTTATCAAGCTAACAAAAAAGGAGCAGAGTCAGAAGAGCCTAATTCATATCCCAAATTTCCACAGAAGGGTGAGTTGGAAGTAGGGTTGCCAACATTTTATAAGAAATTTATAGTACTTTTTCAAAAAATCTGAAAAAATATAGTACTCTTTGAACATATATAGTATATTTTTATCTTTTTTCTTTCTTATGCATTTCCTCTTAATACGACTTAAAATGAGGCATAAAAAATGTTAGTACTTATCTGCTTGACATGCAAACATAAGCATGACCTTCCGAGATGAAGTAATTACTTGTTGAGTTTTGTTAAGAAATTTTAATAAAAAGATAGCAAAGTTAAAAAATAACAATTATATTCTTCTATCTCGTGGTCTGGACATCTGAAATGGCGGTTACGCTAGATGTAAGTCTTCTTTGTTAACTGCAATTTTCTTTTCATAATAAATGCCAAACATGCATAGAAGTTTATTAAAAATTTGAAAATATTTTTTCGAAATTTTTCAGCGGTAACACTGCATGGACTACTCCAGGTGAACGTACTCCAAAGGAGACTAAAGTGGGTCTGTTGGCCAACTACATTAAGCGCACAGTTTTTGTGGGATACATGCGGTGCTATTACGTTCCCTCACCCAGCATATAACTCAGATTTAATCCCTTAGAGCTATTTCCTGCTCCCCAAACTGAAGAACTGGCTCAGTGTTGAGCGGTTTTTATTTAATACTGTTAGTTTTTACTCACATTTAAATAATTCTGCTACTTTTTTTTTTTGGAATTCCTGCCTTTCTCTAAGAGATTTTGCTTTGAGAATAAAGTTAGAATCCTACCTTTTATTGTACAACATGACTTCCATATGGCTTTACAACTTTTGAGTAAAAAATACCGACTATTTAGCTTTTCATTTTTAAGGAACATATGAAAGCCAAAGCTTAACAACAAAAGCGATGGGTCTTTTCTGTTATACTCACGCCCCCTTCCCACTCGAAAATAATAGTAATAATAATAATGCCTCAAAAATGCAATTAAAAATGAGCCGAAGAAGGCAAAAAAAAATTTATTCAAACTATAAAATTTTCTGAAAAAATAAAAATAAAAATTTTCGAACTTTAAAATGTTTTGTAGCATTTGTTAAATTTTGTATAGCAGAAAAAAAGTTTGAGTACTTTGCCTAAATAAGGTATTCTTTTACTTTCTCTTAAAGTTTTGGAAGACCCTAATGTGTGCATATGTATGTAAATATTTATGTGCTCAAACCCTTCTGTTGACATTTATTTCGACAACACTTGTATGCAAAAATTATTTACTCATACAAATTCCACAGAAAGTAACCAACACGCAGAGTAATATGAGTACAGCAACAACAACAACAACAACAATGACAGTCAACCACTCAAGCGCTGACAAGGT
>NW_016188877.1:0-4045 GCF_001687245.7 Rhagoletis zephyria
CAGCTTCCTGATGGACATAGATATGAAGTTTCCAAAGAAGCGAACCTGAGAAAGAAAACAGCGGAGAGCGGACATATATATAGACAGGGGCGCACCCAGGTTTTATGCTTCGAAATATAGATCATCAGAAAATACTGATGATTCGCTTCAGATAATACGCTCTTTAAAATACATTTATGTAGAGTATGTAGTAAATAAATAAACCTTGTAAAGTTACATAAATTGCATTTTATTTACATAAAATTAACAAAGAACTTAAACATTTTTAACCGACTTCAAAAAAGGGAGGTTATCAATTCTTCGGAGTATTTTTTCTTTTGTTTTTTTGTGTATGCCACCGCAAAACTTTGAACCGGCTGAACCGATTTCAATAAGTCTTTTTTTCGGAAAGGAGGTATGTACATACCTTAAGAATCGTCCCGTAATTTGGTTTAGATCCGATCATTGGATCATAAAAAAATTAACAGTACTCCTAAATTTGTATATGAGAATTGAGGTCGGTGTCGGTTGGGTTTTTTGCTTAAAAATGACTTGTTTAATGAAAAGTTCTATAAACACAAGATGCGCTCAACTTTCAAAAGTAATAAAAAAATTTACAAGGCGAATTTATAAAAGGTGGTGTTGTTTAATCAGCTGCGAGTAGCGTGTGATTGTAAAAATTTTGTATTTCACTAGGGAGTGGGTGAAAACGTAAGAGTGTTTGTATTTTCTGGCGCCCTTTTCCATTCAGGTATGAATAGCTGAAATTTGACAGTGGCCCGCTAAAAGCGAAAACAAAATACAAGCATTTGATGTATTTGTTGAGTCCATGCCATTTTACATATATTTATTCGCCTTGAAATGTTACAAAAGAATTTTAATATAAATAAATTTGTTAATTCCATGAAATTTTTGCACTTTTATGTTCATTTTCCTCGATTTCTGGTTACTAATTTCGATAGAGATGGTGATTTTACACGATTGCCTTATTTTTTTTTTTAATATGTCGAATACCGAAAAAATTAACTGAACTTGTATTTTTATTATGTTGCTCATTTTTGTAGGACGAATGCAATACAATCCAAATCTTTAAAGCGTTTTTTCTATTATGCAGGATCACCTTAGCTGGCATCAAATACCCGTCTTTGTATGTACATATGTATGTGGTTACATTTATATGCACTACTAGGGAAATTCACTATCATTTAGTTGTTGAAATTGCTTTTAATTTCGTTTATTTGTTTTGAGATATGTTTATACATATGCAAATAGAAATACGTACGCATCACATGAAATGATGCCCGCATGTATAGGCATACGTGTGTGTGTGGGCGTGTGAGCTTGCATAACATAAAATCGAATCGACATGAGAGCATGGAATTGATAATCCCAACATGGCCCGCGGGCGCCATCAATGAAATAAATTCAAACGAGATGTTCGCCACAGCCACAGCCACAGGAGCAGCAACAGCAACAGCAATAAAAACAATAGCAACAGCGAAAATAGCGCAGCGGAGTAGCAATAGCGGCGACTCAGAGAACGCTTAGGGCAGTGCAATTCGATTCCTGCAGAATCGTTCGATTCCAACTAATACGTTTTTGTTATTGTTAAGCTTATTTTTTTTTTTGCAATGTTGTTCGTTGTGTCACTTCAGTTGTTGTTTTTGTTGTTAGCGGTTTGGCAGAGCGTACAAAAGGGGAGGGAGTTCAGCAGCGAATTTGCTTTCATGTTTTGCCAATGCGGTTGAAAATTGTTTTATACAAATTAGACAAGCCACCGTATGCTAAAATGTATATACATATGTACGGGCGTTGTTATGTTCAAACACATGAAAAGCTAGAAATAAACACAGCAAGCAAATATCTATGTATTTGTACATACATATATAAATGTGCGCTTAATCCCACATCAACAATTTCATACACAGATTCCCCAAAACCGAAAATAAAAACAATCAAACAGTAAACAGTGACTGCTCCTACTCGCACCCGCCGCCCCTTTCAGCCCACCTACTGGCATGTCTTCGCTTATTTGTTAGTGTGTGTGCGTACGCTTTGCCTGCCCGTCGTCCACCCGCATCATCGATTGCCGTCGCTGGCAGCCAGGCGCATATAGAAAAACGTAAATTTTTATAGCCGGCGGCGGTGTAATTAAAAATACTCCGCCCCCTTCTGCCAACGAAAGCAAACAAGAGCGAGCAGGTTCAATTTCAGCAAATCTATGCGCACACACTTGCACAAATAAATAAATATGTATTCATGTACACACAAGTATGTTTACATATATATTTGTAAATATAAAAATGCATAGGTTTGGTTCCATGTGTGAGTGTGTGTTTGCGATTTTGCCACTGCACAATGCAATCTATTTGTGATGCTCCATTTTTTTGCTTGTTTGCGTTTTTTATCATTTAGAATTTTCAATTTTCCCCCGTACTCGGTGAAATTGTTGCTGTTGCGCCTTTGATTATGCAATGATTTTTTACGACTTTCCTTTTTTTTGGTTGCGCAGCCAGGTTTTGAACTTGCGGTATAATTTTGTGCGGACCAGTTTTGTTATTCCTTTCGATTTTTATTAATATTCTGTGGTCTTTTGCTTTTTGCCTCTAATTTAGCGTAGAAATAGTATGAAATTATTTTTTGCAATTTTTTTGCTAACTCCAATTTTACAGCGAAATGAATCCGCGCGGTTCTGGCAATTTGAAAACAAACAAAAAATAATACATCTGGCATGTATGTATACATAGAGTGATATCCGCCTAATAGTTATAAAGTAATGGAAAAACTTAACAAAAAAAAACGAAAGATTTAAGTAACAAACCTGATTTCCTCTTCAGATTAGTAATAATAATAATAGATTGGCGTTAGTGTTTGGCCGAGCTTCTCCTCCGACTTGTGACGGGCGCCTTTATATTGTCACACAAACGAGATGAGATATACGAAAAAATCACGTGCGAGATTAAAAATAAAATTGGAAAACCTGCGTGTGTGTGAGTGTGCGAGATTTACAAAATCATCACCGTCGGCGTCGTGGGCGTGAGCAAAAATCACTCACACGCCCATCTCTACTGGGAAGGAGTGTGTGATACAAAAGTAGTTTTTGTGTTTTTGTTGTTTGTAGTAGCTTCCCAAATTTATAATTTTTATCCTTTCGAAATAAAATCAATAAAACCTAAAAAAAGTCGTCAATATTGGCCATTCGAGGTCATTTAAAAAAAAAAATGAATTATTATTAAAATAGTAAATCACACACTTAGATACTCGTAGCTCGATTTTTTTTTGCATTTCCAGCTACGTATAGCTTATTTTGCAAAGGGAACTAGAAAAAGTGAGCAAAAAGGATATTTCGAACCCAGCTTGGCTATTTTATTGATTTTTATCACTTTCATAATTTGTAAGAAAATGTTTGTCTTTAATTTTAAAACTCAAAATTTTAGTTAAACCGAAAGCCATCTCGCCAAAGATCAAAAATTTGTTACGTTTTAATTGGAGTGATCGCCATTTATATTAAAATGTCTAGGAATCATAAGTTATCACCAGAAATCACCATTATTTCGTTTATCAAAAAACCTGTTGTCCTTCCGTGGTGCAAAATATGTTTGGTGTTACCCTCGACCCGGTTAGGGTGCTTGTTTTTGCCTACTTATCCTTGTCTATCATAATATTGTCGTTTTAAAAAACCATATGATTTCCAGGGCAACCATCTCACCTGACAAAGCTTCAAAGGGCAAAGAATGTGCCTTTTTTGCCTGACAAGAGTGTGACATTTTAAGAAACGAGCACTGAGTTTTCTAACCTGTTTGTTTTTAGGATAGATCCGGCCATGAAAAAAGAAAGGAGCAATCAAAAGGCCACATTTACTGGTAGAAACGAAAACACCATAAAGTAGAAAAATATTACAGAAAAAATTTAAGATAGAAAATATTTCCTTTATTTTATTTGAAAGCCTACTACAGAAGCTTAACATTAAGATGGCAAACAAGAAGTTTGCTACCAAGCGCAGTAAGATGAACTCAACTAATAACTACAGCAATAACAGACACATTTAAGAACGGAAAAGATTAAA
>NW_016188878.1:0-4045 GCF_001687245.7 Rhagoletis zephyria
ATTTTGTCGACATTTTTATGCAACCTATCTTCACTTCCTGCCCACCGTGGGCTATAAGAAATCAACGAATCACGTTACGTTGCGGTGACTGTCGCAAAAGTGGTTTTGAGTTTGTATGTGGATATCTATTTATAAATACCCAGCCAGCAAATAAAATTTCGTTTCGCGGAATATGCATCTCAATTATTTCTTAACCCGAAAAAGCCGAAAAAAGTGTTTCAAGTGTAGGCCATTCGTTGTAGCCAGAAAAATGTCTTAAAATTAAGTGTTTCGCATTACTAAGAAATAATTGCAAAATAACTAGTTTGTTTCGTGTTTATGGTTTTTTGTGACCATGAAAATGGATTTATTGCAACAAGCGCTGCAGAGATATGTTTTAAAAAAAAGTTTTTAACCTTAAATATTTAAAGAATATTTTAAAGCTCTATCCAACCAGACTATTTTGCCTTGATTCTGAAAAGCTTTAAAATACCGTTAACAATAATATTTAACTATATCTTGTCGTTCTCGATTTGATTTTTTTTTTTTCAAAATGCAACAGTATCCCGAGAAAACACACAACTTCTTAGCTAAATCCATACTGGACGTTGCGAGGCTAGCTGATATACACGCTAAAAGGCTGGGCTTGTGCTACAATGAATACTGCAGAACCTACAAAAACGAAATGAAAATAATTGTAGGTGCGTATAAGTTGCCATTGTTGCAAGACTTTTCTCATATAAACCTATTCAACATAATCGATCTTTTCTGCCGCGCTGGTTAATCTTGGCATTTTTATACAAGGTTTATACATAATACCAAAATGGCACCTATTTGCTATTTGCGGTATTGGGAAGAATATATTTTAAAAACGTTAAGAAATAGAATCAGTAAAAGGCTGAAATATCTGCAATTATTTCAATTTTCGTACAGGCTTACCTCTCGTTTTGCTGGCTGGGTAAATATAGAAACGCGTTAGCCCGCTGCATTGAAAACCAAAGAAGCGGTTATGAACGTGAAAAGGTTAAATTGAATTGAAGACCATTAAAAACACATTTGCGGCGACAAAGAAAATGATAAAGACGGCGAGATTGATAGATGTGTTCATGACATTCATTGCAAAAGTGGTAAAGCTTATTTTTTCCCTTTTTTTTTGAGGTTACTTCATACTTAAGTTCTAACAGAACTCCTTCTTGCCTTTTTCTGAGCGTTTCGAAAAACTTACAGTCAAATTAAAGGCTCTACAGTATTACGGAGCGATAAGTAACAGCCAAAAAAAACGTGCTGGATTTTGCCTAAACCTCTAAATTAATTCGAAAATCCTAGCGACACTTCAGTATAGATTAGAATGTGGGTATCGGGGCTACATGCAAAGCATCCGGATTAGGTTAGATAGCTGCGAAGTCACCAACAGCATTCAGATACATTCAACGAGAGGAAGGATTGTGGACGCACTCATGTGGGTGGAAATATATATCTTACTTCTTGGTGAACATATCCCAATATAAAGTTTATTGACTAGTAAGTCCGGGTGGAACATATCAACTTTCATGCCCTTTAAATCCGCTGGACCAGGCGGTATCTATCCGGTCATGACTAAAACAGTTCTTCGTTAAAGTTATATTTATACCTATCAAAATCAGCTGGAGTCTGTCACAATACACAAACGAACTACAAACCCATAATCATCATTTCTATACAAAAAACGCAGGAGAGATTTATAGAAACCCCTTCAGATATTCTACGAATGACAACCTTCTAATATTAAACGGCTCTTGATTTTTTGGAGAGAGAAATTATAAGCACACCCTAATGTCACACCTATCCCTGGCAGAAACTTTTACTAACACACTACCGAGCGCAATGATAGCCCTCTGGAAAGGGTTGAACTCATCCACCAGCAGCTCCCCCGAGGGAAGGAGTCCCTCTTCGCTACTTTGTTTTACAACCAGTCCTGCATCGGAAGTTGGCGAATGGTAATTTCGTATACGGGCGATGCTACAGTAGTGATTCAGGTAAAGTTGTCTAACACATCATGCGATCTAATAGACACCCAAACGTTTAACTAGTCACGTGGCCAAAAAACTATCATTTAGGAGTGGACCCCGCTAGGACTGACTTTGTTCACTTTACAGTGTGGTAACTAACGTCAACTGGAAATGTCAAGTGAAGCCAAGCCCTACCTTTAGCACGAAGGCGGTTTTTTGGTCGCACACCACTCTCAGCAAGGAATACAAACTAAGGATACCAACAAACTAGGTCGCATATATTTTAACGCTCTAAACTTGTATACCGATAGCTCCAAACTTGAAGCGACAGACGACGGAAAAACTGAGGATAAATGCATACTATCGATGCCCCGACTACTTCATAATATGAAAAGTGGAAGTATTAGCCTTCCGGGCGACAGCACATACTTATCTAACTGTGGGCAAAGATCCACAAACAGAGACCAAATTTTAATATTCTCTGAAAGTCACGCAGCCCTGAATGACTCACTGATATGACGCAGATAAATGAAAAAAATGAATTTACAAAGTATTTTTATACCCGAGCGCACTTTTGCACAAGGGTATTATAACTTTGTTCACATAACGGTTGTTTGTAACAGGCAAAATGAATCGAGATAGATATAGACAAATGTATACGTAAATGATCAGAATGAAAAGATAAATCGATTAAGCGGTGACTGTCTGTCCGTCCGTCTGTCCATCTGTGCACGCAATAACTCGAGTAAAAATTGAGATATGTTAACGAAACTTACAGCATATCAAATGGCCGAAAATTTTTAAAATCGGACAATAACCACGCCCACATCCCATATAACGGTCATTTAGAAAAATACGAAATCTTCGATAAATCAGTAAATATTAAAGCTAATTTATTCATAATTGATGGTTGCAACAATTCTTCACCAAGAAATATGTTTATGATAAAATTTGGAAAATGGACGTGGCACCGCCCACTTATGATCACATAGATATATCTCGGTAACCGTTCTAGCAATTTGTACCAAACTCGGTATAGTTATTGTGCTTGCCACATAAAAGCAAAACGTTGAAAATTATTGAAATCGGACTAAAATTGAGGCCGCTTTTCATATAACGGTAAATTTCAGAAATGCTTGAAACTTTAATATTTTGAAATGTAAGGACGCCAATTTACTCAAAATTTATACACCCCGGCTTACCATATAGCGGTAGCTTTCAGAAAGGTGAAAAAAAATATGTTTAATACTTGCGCCGGGTGTTTAAATGTTTTCCATTTAGTGCAAAGTGAAAATCCAACTNGATATATCTCGGTAACCGTTCTAGCAATTTGTACCAAACTCGGTATAGTTATTGTGCTTGCCACATAAAAGCAAAACGTTGAAAATTATTGAAATCGGACTAAAATTGAGGCCGCTTTTCATATAACGGTAAATTTCAGAAATGCTTGAAACTTTAATATTTTGAAATGTAAGGACGCCAATTTACTCAAAATTTATACACCCCGGCTTACCATATAGCGGTAGCTTTCAGAAAGGTGAAAAAAAATATGTTTAATACTTGCGCCGGGTGTTTAAATGTTTTCCATTTAGTGCAAAGTGAAAATCCAACTTTAGATATACCATACCCGTTTATATTCACATTAACGTATGCCTGCTGGTACATATGTATGTACGTAAACGTGAGTGGGTGTGCGTTTGTGTTTGGAAGTATACGTTTTGCTACATAACTACACACAAAGGATACATACATATGTATATGCAAATATGCAAATATCGAGGCAGGTAAAAATTTACGAAATTTCGTGAATATGTTAAAATTTTAATAGCAACAACTACAACAACAAAAACCCACGTAATACGATAAGCACTTTAAGACTGTAAGCTTAAAACACATGCCGGATTTTCTAAAGCAGGTCGATGCCACCTCCACTTAAATAATATTAACAATCCTAATACTTAAGTTTATATGGAATGGTGCACATCAGCCAACTCCTTTAAGCAATCGCAGTGAAGTACACGAAGGTATGTACATATTCGAATACTTACCTGTAGCGGAGCACAGTAGTCAGATGTGTG
>NW_016188881.1:0-4045 GCF_001687245.7 Rhagoletis zephyria
TGCTGGCAAGCAGATGCTGCTCGTTCAGCGAAGTTTTTAATGTTGCTTAAGAACATTTTACTTGGGAATCACTTTTGTGGCAGTTGTTTTTATTGTAGTTGTTGCTGATGCATTTCTTAGCAGTTGCTGCCCATTTGTGTGACTCAACACGTTTATACGAGTACGAGTATGGAGTTCTTTAAGTTTTTGTATTCTTCCAAAAGTTTTTATGTTTATGGGTTTCTTTGATTTTGTTGCTGCTTTCTTGTTTTTAATAGTCTCTATCGTTTTTAATTACTCGCTAACTGTTTGGTAGTAGATATAATAAATATTCGGTTTGCTGTTAAACCGGTATTTTTATGAGCGCTATAAATTTGCTTCTTAGCACACAATGCACACTTATCACACACTTCAATGGATTGCTGATTTACATATACTATACCCATTAAGCAGTGTTTATTTCAAATACCATGTTTCGATTGTAGTAAGACCTATTAAAAAACAATAAAGCTTCTAAAATACAAATTAGGTTAGCTATCAAATGCTCCATTCCACGGTGATAGGTGTAGCATTCGAGCTCACATTTTAATGTTCATTCTTTATGTTTATTGAAAATTCTTTCAACAAATTCGGATGTATGTAGTATTTAATGACAAAGTTAGTATTATTGGCATACCTTAAAGTGCGTTTACATATAGATATAATCTCAATCAAAGCTTGTTGGCTAATCACCCCGTTTATATAGTCAAATCTCGGCCTTTGTTGTGCTCGTTTTTCTCACAACTCTTTTTTTGTGCTAAATTAAGGAATTTAAATATGTTTTAACTTATCATTTCACTAAAAACTTGAAATTCAACCACTAAAATTAAGGGGATTTGAGGTAAGTTGAGTTGAGTTAGACTGAAGTGAGTTCAGGTGAGTTGAGCTTAGATAAATTAAGTTGAGTTGGGGTGAGATAAATTGGGGATGAGATATGTTGAGTTATTTAAGGTGAGTTGAGGTGAACTGAGGAGTTGATGTGAGGTTAGTTGAGGTGAGAAGAGGAAAATTTAGATGGTTTGATGTGAGCTGTGGTGAGTTGAGGAGAAATTCGATGGACAACATAACATAACATAACATAGCACAACATAACATACCATAACATAACATACCTTATTCTTCAGTTTAAGCTATTTCTTTGTCTCTATATTTATTTCTGTTGCATACTAATTAATTACGACTACGACACCATACCTTCAGGTTCACCACCATCAGTGAACAAATTGCAATAATCCTTGTCAAAGCTGAGTTCATTATTAGTACGCGCGCCCGCGAAGTAGTGAGGCTATGAGACCAAAGAGCAGTTCTATAAGTGCCTTGAAGCAGCTTATGAGCGTTCAAGCCGTCACGATGTTAATATTGTCACGCGATCAAAAAATACCTGTTTGGTCTAGCAGTCGAAAAATTCAGCTCAGCGGCACACCTCTCACAAAGGATTAAGGCTGACCGGCTTCGCCATCAAGCCGCTTAATTTTCTCCTGATCAAAGAACGTAAAGATAAATTAATGACGTTGTTTTAGACATACTTTGAGCGTTCCTGAAATGCCCAAAGCTTGGGATGTTAGCAAAAGTAAACATGGCTGGAGAATTTATCAGATAAAAAGCCAATAGTCAAATTGTTTTAACACCCTTCTTAAAGGAATCCAGGAAAATACCCCAGACAAACTACAAGGCGCTCTTCACACCTTCCTATACCAAATGGGGTACTATACAAGACGACTTCTTTTCGTGCGTCCCTTTCAGTCTGGTGTTAGAAAGTGTCATTGGTATCTTATACAGCAAAATCTCGATGGTGCTGGCCTATGCAGCTGACATTGCTGTCATCGGTCTCAATATCAGGGTAGTGAGCGGAGTTATTGCCAACTTAAAAATGAAGCAAGAAGTTGCTCTGGCAATGAGTAAAACTAAAGCAAAGTGTGTACCTCGTATCTTCTTTAGACAAGAAAATATCTTTACTTATTAGGACATACGTCTCTATTGGCAGTTATAAATTTAAAGTAGTGAAGGACTTTGTCTACTTAGAATTCAGCATTAACACCATCCATTATGTCAGGCTGCAAATTTTCTGGTCAAAATGTGCTCCTACGAACCCAGTAGGCAATTGAAAAGCGGAAGCCCTGACGACCTGCCCGTTCTCGTATAAATGGCGCAGGGAAGAAGGTTTCGAGAAAAATATTCTTTTTACGTAAGCTCTATGGATATGTTCTCGCGGGCAACGCATAACAAAGAAGATGGGATGTTGAACTGAATTGAACTTTTTTACAAAATTAACACGCTTTGAGTATAGACTTCAATATGAAGTATTAAATTTCAGCAAGAACCCAAAGAGTTAAATTGTCTACAAAGACAATAGTAGTCATAAAATAAATTTAACTGAAGCCTACACTTCAAACGGGTGTATTCATGCAAATTATGATCTCAGATTAATTTAACCTATTAATCTCTTTCACATTTTTATATTAAAGCTCACTGCATTTCATATTCACACTTTTAGGTCACGATACATAACGCAGCCTACTTGCGGTTGCAACCACTGCCAGCCAATACCAACGGTGTTGTTCGACACCCCGACAGAAACTAGCACTTTTTTGGTTTCTTTACATCAGCGTGGTTTTCCTACCACTTTGTTAGAATTTTCACGCACCTTCATATCACTACTTATGTATGTACCTATGTACGTATAAACGACCTACATATGTACATCTCTATCATCTTCCTGCCAGTCAGCTTTTGCACCTTCACTTCCATTGGCCGTTTATGCCATTTCACATCCTCACTTACCGCCCTTACTTGCGATCGTTAAAAGCAAGGCTTCTGTAAATTCTTGTTATGTTGCAACAAAAATTGGTGCGTGTGCCACTTAACGTGCGGCGAGAATAGGCGGATGCGCAGAATGAGCGAAGGCAAAGGAAATCATCACAGAGTGGAAGTTGGAAGCCAGAAAGTGGCAATAATGCGTTTAAATCGGATCTATTGCATTAGCTCGACGCTACCACGGAGGCCTACTAACAGTCACGTCATAGCCTTACTGCACCTCCTTAACACTTTACAACTATTTTTGTATGTATGTCTATGTATGCTCAAAAGTGCGTTGGTGGGCGCTCGCTCGCACACATTGACGTACATATTTACATTTTTTATCGCCATGCTCCCTACATTTTATGCTTCTTTACCTTTTTCACCCCTTTGATGTTTGTCTGCTGCCAGTCGCAAATTCTTTCCAACGATGTGATTTCATTTTATTTAATTTCATTTTATAAAATTTAATAGCGACCCTAAAGTGTATCAAAAGCAGCTGTTAGCAGCAGGGACCGCGTACTTCTCTTTGAATGTATGTACATACGTGTTGGTGTAATAGCGTTTTTGCGCTCAACCCTCGCTTCAAGAGCCTCAATCAAACGCGGGGTTTGCCTTTTTTCACTCTCTTCCCATATCGCTTATGTGCTCGTATGTTGGCAGCTGTATAAGTTCCGCAAATATTTTAGGGATAACTAACGTGGCGACCCAATGGGAAAAACCTACGCATAAGAGAAGTCAGTATAAAATTATAAAAGATATTAATTGGCATTTTTATTTCAAAATTTTTTATTTCAAAATTTTGTTCTATAGATGATTTTTTTTTTGTTTTTATTGAAATATAAATTTAAACTGCGTGTTTCTAGCCATAATAAACAGAAAATCTTTTTAAAATTAAGTTTATACTTTTTGGGCTATTAATATTTTTTTTTTTGAACATTGCTCTGGTTTTGAAAATTTTTCATAATTCTTTTACATTTGAAAGTATCTGTTGTAAAACTGTCATTTCGCAAGACTTAATAGAAGTCTAGAGAGCACTCGCATATTGCTTATTTGCCAACGGAGTCTTGTCCAATTACTATACTAGTTGAGGCGAGTTGAGCTGAATTCAGTTGATTTGCGTTAAGGTGAAGTGAAGTGAGTTCAGGTGAGGTGAGTTTAGATAAATAAAGGTGAGTTGACGTGAAATAACACTAGTTGGGGTGAGTTGGGTTGAAGTGAGGGAGGTGAA
>NW_016188882.1:0-4045 GCF_001687245.7 Rhagoletis zephyria
CCTCATCTCCTCTTGGAACGCCGATGAAAAGTTCGACGCAGACCTCCAGGGCGCCTACTCGGTGGTCCGCAACCTGAGGGCGATCCTGGATCGACAACAAAAGGAAGCAGCTCCTGGTCACCGAGAGCTACTCTTAATTGGCGTCATGACCGCCCAGCCATTCCTCTCGACCCGAGCCCTGACCATTCACCAAACGTGGGCAGCAAAGATGGGCGGCCACCTAATCTTCTTTTCCAGCGGCAATTCCACAGCAAGGTAAGTGCAGAGAACTTGTCATCCTTTTCACTCCTTTCTCATCAACTTTTTTTCATCATCCCATTTAGAATCGAGGGCGACCCTCAACTCTCTTCACTTCCTCTGATCGCGCTGCCAGGCGTCACCGACGCTTACCCCCCGCAGAAGAAGTCCTTCCTCATGCTCAAGTTCATGGCCGACTTCTTCGGCGACCGCTACCACTTCTTCATGCGCGCCGACGACGACGTCCTCGTCAATGTCCCGGCCCTAAAGAGCTTCCTCCGCCGCCTCAACAGCAGCCGCCTGCTCTTCCTCGGCCAAACGGGCGTTGGCAATGAGGCGGAGTTCGGCCAATTGGCCCTCCACCGCCACGAGAACTTCTGCATGGGCGGGCCGGGCGTGGTCCTCTCGAGGACCACCCTGGCGAAGCTGGCCGCCCATACATCAAAGTGCTTAAGTAGCCTGCGCTCCAGCCACGAGGACGTCGAGCTGGGCCGCTGCGTTCGACGGACTTCAGGCGTCAGCTGTACGTGGAGCTACGACATGGGAGCGCTTTTCTACCACAACGCCTCTCTTCAGCAGTCTCTCCTTCAGCAGTCTTCAGAGGATGAACCATCCTTTTTTCCAGCCATTAAAGAACTCTCCTCGGCGCTCACCGTTCACCCCATCAAAGAGGGCGGAGCAATGCGGCGCCTCTATCGTTACCTTCAGGCTGTCGAACATCAGAAGGTGCGTTTCCAGCTGACCACCGCCTACCGACGGCTCAACTATCACCTGAGTCGGATTTCTACTTTTTCAGAAGAGGAGGAAGAAGAGCTTTTACGACTTCTTCGCCTTCAAAGCGTAGATCAGCTGGCGGAGCTTCGAGAGCGAGCCCAGCGCCTTGGAAGGGACGTTTTGAGCTTCAAGGACTCCGCTTCGACTTCAGACACCTCCACTTGGAAGTTCTTTGCCGCAAAGCTCTACTCTGAACTGTCGGCAAACCCAAAGCGGCACCTGGAGCGGCACCTAAGCGCCGCCTTTCACGGCAACCTTCCCGTGCTGATGAAGCACCTTAATGATCTGGGTCTTCGTGGTCCTCAAAAGCTCGGCCGCCTGTTGGACTTTCACTCGCTCTACTACGGCTACGTGCGCTTCACCCCGGAGACGGGAGTTCAGTACGTCCTCGACCTGCTGCTCATCTACCGACGTTTTGCGGGGAAGCGGCTGACGCTGCCCATTCGCCGGCACGCCCACGCAGTGCAGAGCTTCTCAGAACCGGTGGTGAGGGAGTGGCCGGTGGAGGAGTACTTTGCTCAAGGAGAAGGAGACAGAGAAGAAGAAGTGGACCACATCGAGGTAAACCTTGTGGTGCCGCTGGCTGGCCGAATGACCACCTTCCACCGCTTTCTCGCCAACTTTGCCCGCGTTTGGGAGGCGGATCAGCGGCTGACGCTAACGGTGGTGCTCTTCAGCGCTGAAGATAACTCCACCACCATCACTGAATACGACCTTCTCCGGTTGGCCACCGAACATTACCACGTTCCACCTAAAGTAGTGCGCGTCCTGGCGATGAACAGCAGCGAGCCTTTCAGCCGAGGCGTCGCCTTTCAGCGCAGTCTGGCGCTCTTCGCCGACCACCAGCTGCTCTTCTTCCTCGACGTGGACATGACCTTCACCGGGGAGGTGCTGGGCCGGGTGCGACGAAATGCCATTCGCCGCCGGCAGGTCTACTTTCCCATCGTCTTCAGTCAGTACGGCAATGAGGTGAGCCAGACTGAAGATCAAGATAATCGAACCGAGCCTTCTGATCACCTCCTCACCATCAACGACCTCGACGGCTACTGGCGGCAGTTTGGCTTCGGCATCGTCGCCCTCTACCGCTCTGACCTGCTCGCCGTGGGCGGCTACGAGACGACCATCCACGGCTGGGGCATGGAGGACGTGGCCCTCTACGACCGCTTCGTCTCCTCCCCCAGCTACACCATCTTCCGAGCCGTCGACCCGGGCCTGGTGCACGTCTACCACCCGATCACCTGCGACCGCCACCTCTCGGCGCTGCAGTACGAGATGTGCCTCGGCACGAAGCTCTCCAGCCTCGACTCGACCGCCGAGCTGGCCGCCTTCATTCACCGCCACCGCCTTCTTTGATACACCTTTTTTTTGATAATACACTTTTGTTTTGAATCTTGCTATTTTACAGAAATGAAAACGCCTTCTACTTAACGCCCTCTAAACACTGGACACTGCCTCTTCTCTTTCCCCACCGCCACCACCACTTTCGCCGTGGACCACCTGAAAGTTGGTCTGGAAGGTGCCGCGAAGGTAGTACCGCGGGACGGCCTTGATGCACTCCGGGACGTTTTCCACCCAGTCACAGAGGCGGCTGTCGGCGTTGAAGACCGTCCGGTCGGGACACTGGTGGAAGAAGAGCTGAAACTGGCCCTCCACCGCCGTCTCCAGACAGCGAATGAAGGCGGTGCAGCTGGAGGGGCTGCGGAAGAGGCCGCTTTCAGTGCAGATAAAGTCATCTTTCTTCTTCTTCTTATTTTCCTCCGTCTCGGGAATGCTGTTTGGATTGTCCACCGGTTCTTTGCTTGAAGAGGAGGTAGAAGAGGAGGAGGAGGGCGTCGTCGAGGACCACCAGACCTCGGAGCCAGCTGTTGGTTGTTGGCTAGAGTTCTGCGGCCACCACGTGGAGCTTTTCTGGGGCCACCAGGTGGAGGACTGGTGGGGCCACCAGTTGATGGTAGTGGTCGAGGTGGAGGTACTGCTAGAGATAGGGTAGTCCTCCGTGGTGGTCGAGGTCGTGGACGGCGTAGTAATCGTCGAAGAAAACGGTGGTCTTCTAGTAGTAGTGGTGGTGGTTGTTGTCGTTGGCTCAGTTTCCGGTCTGTAAGTTGTGGAAGTGGAAGTCGAAGAGGGTCTTTGAGAAGTGGTTGTCGTCGTCGTCGTCGTTGGCGTTGTCCTANGTTTCCGGTCTGTAAGTTGTGGAAGTGGAAGTCGAAGAGGGTCTTTGAGAAGTGGTTGTCGTCGTCGTCGTCGTTGGCGTTGTCCTAGTTGGCCTTTCTGTTGTCGTTGTAGTTGTGGTCGTGGTTGTTGAAGTTGTCGTTGTCGGCCTTCTCGTCGTCGTCGTCGAAGAAGTGCTCGGCCTTCTCGTCGACGTGGTACTCGTGGTCGAACTACTTTCTTCTTCGCCAGCTCCAGGAAGCGGCAGCGGCGGCACCTCCTCCTCCGCAAAGACCCTCTTGACGGCGTTGAGCAGCGGGTACCGCCCACCGCCGCACCGGTTCGCAAAGTCGTCCGTCTCCAGCGACCAGAGCATCGCCCCGCCGAGGCCCATCGCCCGCGCGTAGGCCGCCTTCAGGGTAATAGAGCGGACATTGTCGTAGCCCACCCACTGGCGGCCCCAGTAGGCGTAGGGGGCGAGGTGGTGGCGGTCCCAGACGATGGTCATCGCCGCGGGGTCGCGTTGTTGCATCTCACAGATCTAGATTGAAAAAATAAAAGGTTTTAGAATACCAAAGATTTAGGGTCAATTTTGGAAAATACCTCATTGTAGCCCAGCGAGCCGCCCTCTCGAGTGTACGGCCCCGCCTGGCCCTTCTGCGGCGCCGGCGCCCCCAGCCCGTTTACATTCGCTCGACTTAGCGTAAAGGAGCGCCCATAGCTGCCCAGGCCGAGGACAATTTTGCTTCGAGGTGCTCCATGGGAGATCCAGTAGTTGATGGAGTAGTTCTGGTGAAAACGTTTTAAAGAAATGAAAGTTTTGGAAAAGGGAACAAAATCGAAGATAACCACTTACCACATTGAGTATGCGATCATTGCCGTA
>NW_016188883.1:0-4044 GCF_001687245.7 Rhagoletis zephyria
GTCTGTGACAGAAAAAAACACTTTTGCAAAACATTTACCATCACTTCAGTTGTGTAGACTTGCATAAAGTTTATTATTATTATGATTTTTGTTAATAATTCTGCTGGCAAAAAAGAAAAAGAAAGAAGGAGAAAGGCGATAATTGGATGACATCGTGCACTTTTGCCTCTCTCTCCCTTTCTCTCTCTCTCTCTCTCTCTCTCTCTCACTCTTTGAGGTGAATGAATGAATGTTAATTAAAAAAGTGACAACACACACACATTTACTAGACAAACTCTGAACACTGCTGTTGATGGTAGAACAGTAGTTTGGCGCCAGGTTTGGCGTTTAGCAATTTAGTAGAGCTCTCTTCTATGTTAGTTAGCCTAACTGACTGACTGGATGACTTGTAGTAGCTCTGTTGTGTGGCTAATCGAATTACGCGCCAAATGACACAAACACATTCCGACAGACTGGAGAAGGACGCCATAATAAAGGCAGTGTCAGACAGCAGCAAATACTGTGTGAACACAAAAGCGAGCGAATATTCAAGCCAATTCGATAATGTCAATTACAATTGCACTCCAACACACAGACGGCCACTCTACACACACACTGACTCTGACAGTAGAGTAGTGAAAGCTAGGCAAGAGAAGAACAGAACGAGTGTGAGTACTCAAGTCAACCTACTTTTCAACGCAATCGAGGGCAAATAAAGAGTGAGAGAGGGAAAATAATAATGCAAAAAATTTGAGTTAATTTCCAAATCGTCGGTGCAAAGCTTTGCTCTCGACAGCCAATCAAAATATATTTTTTGTGTTAATTTAATAAATAAATACTGGTGCTCAGGAAACAAAGGGGCCAAGGCAGGTTTGAGGCAAATTAGATAAGAAAAGGGCAAGAGGAAAAACAAATTACAGGAAAGAAATGCTGACAATATTGCGCAAGAAGTTATTGTGATTTNTCGGTGCAAAGCTTTGCTCTCGACAGCCAATCAAAATATATTTTTTGTGTTAATTTAATAAATAAATACTGGTGCTCAGGAAACAAAGGGGCCAAGGCAGGTTTGAGGCAAATTAGATAAGAAAAGGGCAAGAGGAAAAACAAATTACAGGAAAGAAATGCTGACAATATTGCGCAAGAAGTTATTGTGATTTGCCCTATGTCAGTGTTCTCTGACTGCACTTATTATTAAATCATCATTACCAAAATTGAGAAAATGGACGTGTGTTTTAAGATGTTCTGAGTGCAAGTAATCTGATAAAAAAGCTAATTACAATTGCTAGCACTCAAGAACTTTTCCTTACTTATTGAGTGGCAAACACAATTCAAATGCTTTGCCGTGAAGCAAATAAGCAAAGTTAAATTTCGGTGCACTTCCTTTTTAGTCGAAACAAACAATCGAGCAAAACAAGTTGCCTCAAACAAGTTGGCATTTCGGTCATTCACTCTAGAATCTTTTCATCGGCCGCAACTTTTTCTCACATCATCTCATCACACACACTTTAATGCGGAACCATCAAGAACAGATAAAAAGAGGCATTTTCATGGGAAGTGGCATTCACCTTATGTGCAAACACACACACACACACACTGTGATTCTGCATCCCTCTTCACATTCAGGTACAGTGTCATCCAGGGGTTGGTTTTCTGTTGACTGCCTGCATATAAAAGTAGTTTCTGCTGTTTGATGTGCCAGCTAAACAAACAAACAAGTACAGAAAAGATACAACAAGAATAGGCAGACAATCCAGCGCAAAATATTCTTTTTTTTCTTTTAAAATGGCGGCATCTTCCGTCAAAATTGAATAAAAGAACGAGCCCTACTTGAGTTTATGTAGCAGAAAGTTTTCTAAAAAAGAAAAACTGAAAAGTGGTGATGAGAGGGAAGATGATTCAATTTGTTGCCGCCTGGTAATTCATCATCTCATTTCAGTTTTCAGGGATGCACGACATGTAAGTGGCAAGGGATGATTGAGAAAAGCTAATTCAAACTTGATACATCCTCAATGTGAGTGAAGGAAAAAANTGGCGGCATCTTCCGTCAAAATTGAATAAAAGAACGAGCCCTACTTGAGTAGCAGAAAGTTTTCTAAAAAAACTGAAAAGTGGTGATGAGAGGGAAGATGATTCAATTTGTTGCCGCCTGGTAATTCATCATCTCATTTCAGTTTTCAGGGATGCACGACATGTAAGTGGCAAGGGATGATTGAGAAAAGCTAATTCAAACTTGATACATCCTCAATGTGAGTGAAGGAAAAAACAACAACAAAAAACAAACAAGCTCGTTTGACAACACACACACACACACACAAATGCGCGTAAAGTGTCAAAAACAAGCTGCCAGCATGACAGTTTCAACAACAGAGAGAAAGAGAGAAAAACTACTGGAAAATTCAATTGAAAAGCCGATGAATGCACAGAAATGTGTGCACAAGTGTAGCAGAGCCGCTAGACGAGCTGGTCTAGAGGCCTCATCTTCAGCTCTGGTGAAATCGATCTTCAAAGCACTTTCAAGTTTTTGTGTCAGAGCGGACAGTTTTGCCTTTTCCCCATTTGCATTTGCATGCAGGCTGATTTACTTTACCCGGGTCTTTTTGTCTCTTTCGTATTTCACCACCACCAGAACCGTTCATTCATCAATCAGACAAGGAGGAAAAGGAGGAGGAGGAAAAGAAGAAGAACAAGTCAACACAAACACAATCGTGTTTTAGAGCTCGCTGTCCCCGGACACACACATACAGAAATCAATGACAGAAAAGGAAAGGAAAGAAAAAAGGAGAGAAGAGATAAAGACCGAGATCGCCTTTCAGCCGGCACTTGAGCACGCCATTAAAAGGGGGTGGTAATGGCATCTGCAAAGAAGATAGCAGATATTCAGTCCTCTTCACCAACAAAAACAGCAGTTGTTTTTAGCATGTAAATAAACACCAGAAGGGGCAATTGGAGGGAGGAGGAGGAGGAGGGGGCGGAAAATGAAAGAAAAGGAGAAGTAAAATCTTGTAAATTGTGAAACATTAGAGCAATGACAAATTGACAGGCCCGTACGGGGACAAGTGGGTGCTGCTGCTGCTGTTGCTAAGCAGTAAGTGGAAATCTATTCCAATCGGGACATCGATTGCGCTGGTAAGTAGGAAAAAAAGTGAGGTTAATGACTTGCAGATGTATTCAGATGTAAAAATGTGTTTGCGCACTGCACCAAATCTAACAAATCAATTCCTCCGAAATGATGCAATCTTTTAAATTCTCTCCTAGCAATCACATAAGTAACATTGTAACTCACAGCATCAACATCTTAGTAGCAGCAGGTAAGGACAATCGAGCATTGTGCTCTCTTTTTCTCAATGTGATTCAATCCATATTATGTCAGTGCACACAAGGAACATCGTTGCAGCATTTGGCCCATTCGTCATTTCACAATATAATCAGTCAGTCAGTCAGTCAGGCAAATGTGTTGTGAATATTTAGTCAGTGTGTTTGTGTTCTGTGAACATAAATAATAAATCAAGCCTGGAAAAAACGGCAAGAATATAAACAGAAAAATCAAAAATGAACGAGGAGACTAAAATCACAAGTCTGACATGAAAAAGAAGAAGAAGCGAGAAGACGGCGACAACGGCAGCAGAGGGGAAACGCGTGAAAAAAATATGAAAATGCAAAGGAGACGCAGTGTGTTGATGACGATAAATCATCACGACGATGAGGGACTGGGGGCAAAAAACGAGTATCGCAAAAAATCCCTAAACTGGTGGAGAACACACCGAATAGAAAGAAGTGAGATAGTGCGACAGTAAAATACAAAAAAGTGAGAGTTGTTGGCTAAGCAATGAGCAGTTAGTGCATTTGCTCGTTTCTCTCGTGACAATTATAATTAATTTGCTAATTCACCCAACTGTTTGACTGCTGATGGTGGCAGTTTTTTTTCTGGTCTTTTCCCCCTCAATGTCTTCTCTTTGTGTTCCTCTCACTTTGCCACTGGCACTAGAGATTAGAAAGCAAATTCAAAAATTATGTTAATTTCTGCGCTAATTGCGAGTCAACAACACAATAGTAATGTTGTGGTGG
>NW_016188884.1:0-4044 GCF_001687245.7 Rhagoletis zephyria
AGAACAGATGTCGCTGTAGAAAAGTTGTAGGCGAACAGCGTTTTACGAAATAAAATACATTAATGCAAACCACAGGAGTGTAATGTTTTATCCTCCTTCGCCTAAGTGGTGTGTCTGAAGTGTCAGTACATATGTACTAAGTGTGAATTTGAAAAGAGGCGACCTGGGCATTCAAGTGGTTTGGCGATCAACAAGCAAAACAAAAGTACAGTAGGAAAATAAGCAGTTCCCATAAAATAAACAATAGAAGTGTGTGATGCAGCGATAAAAATATGGATCAATGTTAGAGCAGGCCGTCCGACACGTACTACATTAGCAAGGAAGTAAAATACGCAGAGCGAGAAGAAGCTTTTTAACCGGCACGTAAAACAAACAGAAGACAATATGTTTCTTCCTGTCAAATCAAATATGTAAGTATATGCAACGAGTTCATTAAACATTTACGTAAATTTGTATTTTGTCTAAATAATAAAAAAAAAATTCCCAAAGAAGCAAATAAAATACAATTTAGGTCTGTTTTTCACATGCAACCCTAAAACAGCACATTTTTATTTCGACGGGTAGTGTCATTTTGACGCCAAAGGCATGGATTTTTCATGCGTCTGTCGCGATGTCATTATAGCCATGCCACAGCACTATACTACACCCTTAACATTTATTACAGGCATTGCCCTACATACGAGCACAAAAGTATTAACTGCTTACTTACTGTTGGCAGAAAACATAAAAGTGTTACTGCGCCAACAAAGTGGTGTGATTACGGTGCTCACAGTGATTAAGCGCACACATTAATATCGATGTAAAACATTGACTACAATGGCCACTCATTAAAGCCCGTAATATTCAAGCGTACCATGTAGGAAATTGTGGCAGAAATTTGTTGCCTATGAGTAAGCATTTTTTCTTTTAATTTTCTTTTTGCTACAATTCTGAGGCATTGATAATCTTTTTAGTTTTTAGCAGAACTAGTTGAAAACATATATGTGGTGGGTAAGGTTAAATCTGAACTATCAAAGATTTCCATCATTGTTTACATAGTTTTTACCCCAATAAGTTAGATACTGGCGCCAAAGCTTTAGCGATAAAAGTGTGTACAGTAATCTTCAAAAAATTTCTACAACATTTGCTAATAAGTTTTTGAGCTACAACGCAAATTCTCTTTGAAAAGACTATTTAAAAAAAAATGCGTTAAAATATCCTCTTAAATACATATCAGCCTGTCGGTGCTGCTTAACTATCAATCTGTCCTCCCGAACTAGCGTAGACGCTAGGGAAGGCATTATTGAGGAGTTGGGAGTGGTTTTAAACGCCTGATAAAACCAGCACATGTCTTTCTAACAGATGAAAGTCCTACAAAGTACCAGCCACTATGTATGGAATTAACTTTTAAATGCTTTAGAAGTAGCCAACGACAATTTCATTGGCTCTCCGTTACGCATAAGAACAAGGCTTTCCCATTTTTTTCCAATAGCGGTCGCCCCCTCAGCAGCCAATGACAAACCACTGCTGCCATGGAAAAGCTTCTCATAAAAAGCCACGTGCTTTTTTGGATTCGAGGTAAAACTATTTGTTACTAAACCTTTATCTACGAATCCCATATAAGGTTATTTTATGTGCTTTGGAATCGTCGGCGAGTAATTGCCCGCGAACAGACCTATTTGGGCAGGCTGTAATATGTACCAAATGGAATCGCTATGGATGTTAAAAAGTTCAGGCGGTTACAAAACCACTTTGTTGACGATAGGAATTTTTACAAGCCCTTTTTCCACTTAAGAGATCTGTACAAAGCCGTTAAAGGATGCTTTGCAAAACCTGCATAATCTTTTTTTCTTTCGGCATAAAAGATGTTTCACATTTTTCATTTCTTCTATGTACTACTGTAACAGCGTCCGCAGTTACCGTGTGGCTATTCGCTTCGGGGTGCTGTAAGAGTTGCTTTATTGTTAAACCCCATAGGTACAGAGAGAGGGTGCTTCCTGTTGGGAGCCCATGTTAACTGTTCCCCGAATCACACAAACCACTTATGTTGTCCAGAAATCAACACAATGCGAGTAGGCATTTGGTGTTTGAGGCTAACCCGGGACCAGTCCAGTCGCTCCAGCGGTTTGTCATAGCTGAGGTAAATACGCTTTTTTAAAAGAGTTTTTCCTTTAATATAGTGTGAAACAATTTTCTGTCATTCATTGTAAATTTTGGTTTGTGCACAACGGCTTCGGTGCTGTGCCATTTTTTTTTCTTTAACTTCAAGTGATCCCTTAATTACTAAGGCCAATGATTGAGTAGTAGTTTCTGTGGAAAGGCTTATTGAACTAAAGGCTTTGGTTCCATTTTAACTATTTCTCTCTATATCTCTCTGGTTATAAATGCCAAGTTTAATCCAATTACCAAATCCTACAGGGTACTTTATGAAACAAATTCGCTCACCATTCCACACCTACTTGCTTACTACTCTCCCCTATGCATTTGCCTACTTAGAAGCACTAAAGCTTCGCATAGTAAATAATAACATTATTTTACTTAAAAAGAAAAAATGTTGTTAACATGAAAATGACATCGCCTTCTACATTCATGACACCCTAAAATGTTTCCCCCTTCTCGTATATTGTGCATACATAAGTGTACTAAGAAAAGCAAAAGTCATCACAAAAGCCAAAACATAAAATGTTCGTTGCTATGTAATTTGGCCAGTCACTTTTTTTTGTTTTCCCTTGTGTTTTTTTCCTGTTGTTCTACAATTTATTGGCAATTTCTCTGTCGCCCGGCTGTCTCGCTGCCATTACTATTTGTCTGGGTTGTGGACATTATCTGCTTTTAGGCGCTGGAGCAGTGAAAGTGCATGCAAGTATGGGAAATGAATAGTTTTTAGGCTTTAAAATTTAGTTAAATTTCGGGTATTTAAAATTATGTGAACTCTGTAGTATTTCTTACACTAAAATTGCTAAAAGTCCAGGCAAAAAACGACAGTTACTCCTTAGATTGCCAAATAGTGTATCTATGTACGTATCAGCGAGCGAGGCTTTTTCTGTATTTTTTTAGCATCACGCAAATTTCTTAATTATAACTCGAGAGCGACTTTGTTTCAAGCTCTTTTATTTCTGCTTTAATATGTACACTGCCGCCAAAAAGTATTGGCACAGCAAATTTTTCACGATATATACAAAAATGTTTTTTCTAATATTTTTCCGCCAATATTTTATAAAAACATGGTTCATTCTACAACAAAAAACATAAAAATAAAATTCCTAAACTTTGAGCAAAACTCACAAAAATTCAGCAAATTTTCATGCAAATTTTCAACTTATTAATCAGATTTTTTAGAATTTTTTTGAGTATGCGGTTTTAATGGGCTGAAAATTAAATTCTTGTAAAAACATGCAAGTTACGGAGCTAGTCAAAAACCGCATTGAGTTTTAAGAATTTTTTTTTGTTGAAGGTGTTTTGCATTTTTTCCATATAAAGTATTTGCGAAAAAAATTTTTGTATGGAAGAGACTGCGTGAAAAAAATTACGAGAAATCAACGGTAAGTCCTAGCTGCTTAAACTTTATCATAATAAGATTGATTGTACTACAAATCTGCATACCCAAAAAAAAATCTAAAAGAAATTTGCATGTGAATTTGCTGAATTTTCGTGAGATTCGCTCAAAGTTTAGGAATTCTATTTTTATGTCTTTTGTTGTAGAATGAACCACACTTTTGTAAAAAATTGGTGGAAAATATTAGAAAAAAATGCATATGTTGTGAAAAATTTGCTGTGCCAATACATTTTGCCGGCAGTATACATAAATTCCACAAAAAAAAAAAAACAAATTTCATTATAAACTTCTTGACTTTTTTAATTCGTCGTAAGAAGTTATGGAGAAATATGTATTTGTTGGTCAATCATATTGTGTGTAAAATTTTATTCACTTAAATGCTGATTTCGTATGATATGTAAAAAATTTGCTTCATAGCTTTCATTTGCAATTGAAAAGTTAGTAGCCCCATTTAAAAATCATCCCAAAATGTCCACACAACCAGCCCAAAAACCCAAAATGGGCAACTA
>NW_016188885.1:0-209 GCF_001687245.7 Rhagoletis zephyria
TTTTGCTCGAGTTATCGTGTACACGGACGGAGGGACAGACGGACAGACGAATAGACGCACAGACGGACGGACAGACAGACATGGCTTAATCGGTTTCTTTTTTCATATGTATACATTTGTCTATATCTATCTCGATTCGTTTTGGCTGTTACAAACAACCGTTATGTGAACAAAATTAATATACCCTTGTGCACAAGTGCGCTCGGGAA
>NW_016188885.1:353-4044 GCF_001687245.7 Rhagoletis zephyria
ATGAATAAAAATAGTTTCTTAAAGATGTTTTTTGAAAAAATCCCCTTAAATGACAAAACGGTTTAAGCTTAAAAAATTTTCATAAAAATATTAAAAAAAAGAAAAAAAAAATTTTACGGAATCGTAATAATGAGATTTTTGATGCTGTTTTTTAACTTTTTTCAAAGATTGGTATAAGAAAAACTTGAATAACTGAAATTAAACTCTTCCGATTTGGATTTCTTTGCTAATAAGCTCATTCAAAGGATGAAAGAGAAAGGTAGGATGAACGAACATCATTCTAAGTTGAATTAAGATGTGTTGGTATTTNTGGAAAGGTATTTTCTCACCCTTTTTATTTCTTTGCTAATAAGCTCATTCAAAGGATGAAAGAGAAAGGTAGGATGAACGAACATCATTCTAAGTTGAATTAAGATGTGTTGGTATTTGAAAAAAAAATTGGAACACGAATGGCTTTTTTTGCACACAAATAAAAAGAGTGGAAAAATACCTTTCTACCGAGATCCCATAAGTCTAAGTCAGAATAGTTTTGGCCCAGTTATTTAAGTTTTTCGTAAATCAATCTTTGAAAAAAGTAAAAAAGAGCATCAAAAATCTCATTATTACGATTCCGTTGAAAAGATTGTTAAATATTTGTATGCAGATTTTTTAAACCTAATCTGTTTTGTCATCTGAGGGGAGTTTTTTCAAAACGTTCTTTAAGAAACTATTTTTATTCATAAAAAACTCCATTTTTGGAGGTATTGTCAAATTGGTCCATCTCGCTTAAATCTTAGTATTTTTCCGAAATATTTTGGTGGACGTCTTAAAATATAATAAATTTTGTAATCCCGGCGGAAAAATCCGCAACTTTTTTTGGTGATGCAGTCTAATGTACATACATATATTTTTTATATATTAAAAGCATAAAAAAAAAAACAAAAAAATTTCAAAACAACGAAGGAATCGATATACTCACGAAACTATGGGCCAAATATTGTAAAACTTCGTTTTTAGTTTTTCGCTCCGACGCACTATGGTTCAGAACTCAATTTTAGTGCGACTTAAATCAAATTTCTGACATAAGCAAAAACAATAAAGCACCACTCTTATTTACAGTAAAATATGTGAGTCATGAAAAAAGAAGAAAGTTATCCTGAAATGATGGGTACTTTTAACGTATGATGTTACCAAAGTAAGAAAATTATTTTTANATGATGGGTACTTTTAACGTATAACGTTACCAAAGTAAGAAAATTATTTTTAAAAAATTTTCGATAAAATAAAGTCCTTTGATCAAACGTGAATTTCTTGGAGTTTATAATCTCATTTACTTTCAGCTACCCTTATTTGCTTTTATTTGTTTTTCAAGCGAAAAGGGTAATTAAAGATAATTTAATTTAAGTTACATCTCGTTTAAAAAGAAAGATTTTATTTATTAAAAAAACATTTTCACCGAAGATTTAAAAAAAGTGCAAGCGATTGCAAGTTTTGAAAATATGACTATTTTGTAGTTACAATCTTATTGTATCGAGATAAAGAAAAAACAAGCCCTCCTCTGTGCCCCTCTTTATACAACTATCGGTTTGTCATAAGTTAGTTGGCCAAATTTTCATGCAAATGTACATACATTTTGGATGGTTTATTTACATTATTATGATAATATATGTACGTATTTTCGACTGCTCTAACGACTTGTACAGAAGTTTGTATTAGGTACATATATATATATATATATATATATATATATATATATATATATATATGAAATAGATATGAAAAAATTTCACAAATATACATTCGAAACTGCAAATATGTTTGCAACCTCATATTCATGGTTTAATATGCCGACAAGTGTTCACAAAGTTCTTATCCACGGATCAGAGATTATAAAGCATGCAATTCTACCTATTGGTCAGCTAGGAGAGGAAGCACAAGAAGCAAAAAATAAGGACTTTAAATTCAAAAGAGAACACCGAAGTAGAAAAGATAGTGCAAAGCATACTAATGTTGATATTTTAAACTATTTTTTGCTATCATCAGATCCTATAATATCTGACTTAAGTTTACAAAGAAAATGCAGTAAAAAGAAAAAACTGGAGTCGGATGCGATGAATCTGCTTGAAGCTCCACACGCTGAATTAGTTAATGAAATTGATAGGACAAACTAGTATCGCTACTGACTCCAGGTCTTCAGATTTAATCGTATTATAAAATAGTCCCCTGAACTGTTTTTACTTCTATGTTCCCTTATTAATATAAAGAACTTTTATTTTTCTGCTTGAGCTACTCTCTTAGTAGCCCAACAGAATTTAAGGTTGTGGTTTTTAAAGTCTTCGATCCACAAAAATATATGAAGTTGGGGACACTTATTTTCATACTAAACTATAAACTTAAATGTAGAAAATAGGTTGCTATATGTTTAAAAATTAAAAATATCTTTTTTGAAAAGAGAACAGAGTTTCAACGAAATAAAAACAATATTATGAAAAACAAACTTTACTGTTTTTATGTGGCCGTTGGAAAAACGTACAAATGTGCTTAATACTTGGAAGTTCATGTATGGTTAACAAAACATAAAAATACATTCATTATTCTCTCGGAAATATTATTAAAACGGATATTGTAACATAACTTTAAAATTTTGACTGGGTGGTAACCCGAAAATATGTATGGATTAAAACACGTCAGATTACCTTTCATTTGACACTGATATTGTCATATTTTTTATAATTTTACGGAAAGTGAATCTTATCCATTTCTTGTGACCATAGTTTAGGTACCGGTAGAGGTATCGAAGCAAGACTTAGCTTCAAATGTGCTCCTTTTAAAGTAGATTATAATGTTAAAATTTGGGAATAATCCGCCATGGTTCGTAGGAGATACGAATTTTGTCGTGCTAGATGTGAGCTTTGAACCACTGTGCGACGTCAGGATTTTTTTTCAAATGACTTTGAAATTTTAGAGATATGATTAATTGGGAAATAACTGTTTTCAAGCAACGTAAAAAATAAATGTTTGGAAATAACTCTTATTGGCGACGGAAAACATATTTCCCCTGGGTTACAACCCTTATTGGCCAAATAAAAAATATTTCTCATATAATAACTGTTATGGAACAACGTTTTCCGATAAAACTTATAACTGTTATGTTCTTGAATAAAATTTTATAATTAAATCCATAGTTATAAAAAAAATTATATTACTTGCTTTAACAAAAACAGAGAATCTGTATGCTTATTTGCATAATGAAAAACAAACTTATAGGGCCCCTAAATCACACAAAATCATTGCGCTACCCGAGACTTGTGCAATTCAATATTGTAAAAAAATATATATTAAAAAAAATTGCAATTTTTTCTACGCTCTTAACCATATTTTACAGCACGAGATGGACACCAAAATCAAAACNTTCACCTTTCCGAAAGCTACCGGTAGATGGTAAACCGGGGTGTACCAATTTTAAGTAGCGTCCTTAAATTTTGGAATATTGCAGTTTCAAGCATTTCTGAAATTTACCGTTATATGAAAAGCGGCCGTAATTTTAGCCCGATTTCAATAATTTTTAACAATTGTCTTTTATGTGGCAAGCATAATAACCGTACCGAGTTTGGTATAAATTGGTAGAACGGTTACCGATATACGTATATGTTATCATAAGTAGCGGTGCCACGCCAATTTTCCAAAATTTTACCATAAAAATATTTCTTGG
>NW_016188887.1:0-4044 GCF_001687245.7 Rhagoletis zephyria
AGTTTATTTATAAGAATTATTTTCCCGATTTCAATGTTGAAAAACATAAGTCCGTATTTATAGGTTTATTCTTTTGGTAAGTTAAAATTACCAGCTATTATTTCTACTCAAGCCACTTACGTAGCTGTAAATTGGCAACTCTTCTTAAATGGAAACAAGAACCCAATATGTATATTGATTTGTCCAAATCAATCACCTAGCTAACGTTGAATATACACTCATGAATTGATAATTGATACAGCAGTGATTTATGTATCTTTAGTTGCGTTCTGGCGAGAGAGAGTGCAATACAGCAAAATCATCAACGGAATTAAATGAAGAAAAACAAATTGTAAGTTCACCATTAGATACAGCAAAGCAACAAAAAAAACTTTGTGAGTTTGTTTAGCACCGTCGAAGCTTTTACACGATAAACAGATATTGAATGAATAATAAACAAAAGTGTGTACATACATACACTAGACTGCATCACAAAAAAACGTTGTGGGGTTTCCGCCGGAAATACATTCGAAGACTTCCACCAAAATATGTCGGAAAAATATTAAGTTATTAAGTTTCTTAAAGAATTTAAACAAAAAAAAAAAAAAAATACCCACGGACGACAAAACAGTTTAAGCTTAAAAAATCTGTATAAAAATTAAAAAAAAAATTTAAACGGAATTATGATATTTTTGATGTTTTCTTTCATTTTTTTTAAGTTTGGTTTAAGAAAATCTTAAATAACTAGACCATAACTATACCCATTTAGACTAATGAGATATCAGAAATAAAAAGAGTAAGAAAATACCTTTCAAATGATATCTTATAAGTCTAAATCGGCATAGTTTTGGTCCAGTTATTAAAGCTTTTCTCAAACCAATCTTTGAAAGAAGTTCAAAAACAGCAACAAAAATCTCATTATTAGGTATCTGTTGAACAATTTTTTAAATAGTTTTATACAAATTTTTTAAGCTTAAACTGGTTTGCCATCTGTGTTGATTTTTATTCCAAAAAACACTTTAAAAAAACTATTTTTATTCATAAAAAACTAAAATATGGGATGTATTTTCAAATCGTTTCAGCTCACGTAAATCTTAATATTTTTCTGAAATATTTTGGCAAAAGTCTTAAAGTATAATCGATTTTATAATTCTAATGGAAATATGTACAGTACCAATTTTTTTTAGTGCTGTAGTTTAATGTACATACATACATACATATCTGTGGACTTTTGACACAACAACTTCCCTCGACTGAGGCCATTTGCCCTTCAAAGCAGTAATTTATTGAGTTTTCGAATAGTATTTTTAGTCATTAATACATAGCCGTTCAAGATGCTATCTGAAATTTTAAAATCAAAGTTCTTTTTAACTTACTCTAAGTTGTTACTCTAAGTTGCTCTAAGTGGTTTTGTCAAAATTCCACAGATATATATGTATGTATGCAAAATCTATACAAACAATTTTGAGTTTTGAACCAGGTTCACCTAAATTAATCACAACTAAGGCGACAACGAAGTCAGCTGCTTCATTGTGACAAGGTACAATTAAAATTTTTACAAACACCAAGCTTATTAATTTTTAACAAAAACTAATGCAGTATTTTTGCTTTGGTTATGTGCGTTCTCATATACGACAATGTGTTTTAATTTTTACAGCGAACATTTGCGGCGCAAAATTCGCCGTTCGCCGGCATTGTGTTTCAGCGGTAAAGTAAGCAAGGCGTGCAAAACAACCCTACATTAGACCAGCGCCTTAATACGAGTATTTCACTTGCCTTCCGTTTATACTTAATTTTAGAAAAAAATCACTGAAAGCTCACAATAAAATTACGCTCAAAACAAACATATTTTTGTAAGAAATTTTTTGTAAGTAAAAACCACTTTTTAATTTTTTCAAAGAATATGGTGCCTTCAATTCAAAAAAAAAAAAATGTCATTAGCACAATTTACGTCAAATGGGAGCAACGGCGGCGAAGAAGAAGTTAAACTACCTTTAAATATTTGTATCATGGTACTACATACATACCTGTGTATGTTTGAACAGTAAAGAATGTTACTCATACGCCATGTATCCTTGCGTTGAATCAAACCTGAGTATGTAATAGGAAAATAATAACAAATGGCTACGCGAAAGTGAANCAATAGTTTTCAGGTAATTAAAAACGTTACCTGTCAAATTGTGAGGTTACAAATTTCGTTACCTATTTTGTTAACTGTCAGATTTATTGGCCTAAGAACTTTGATTCGAGTCTACAGTTTGTCATTATTTAGAACTCTAACCGCCAAAAAGACGTAAGCGATTTTTTTTTTAATTCTCTTTTGTTGCAGAGAAATGTTCCCGGAGCATCTAAATGCATTTCTGCATCAAAAATAAAGTTCTGGAAAAAATATCGCTTACGTCTTTTTGGCGGTTAGGGCGCGATATGCATGGTATGTGTGTATGTACATAATATGTACATTTGTTGAATTTCTTCCATTTCATAGAACTTATTTAAAGCACATCTTTAAAAAGGCCAAGAATTGTACATATGTATGTATGTGCGCATACTTATGTGGGCGTAGATGAATGACGGAAAGAGGAGATTGACACGCAAATAAAAGTCTATGTTATGTCACTTTTGCAAACCAGCAAATAGATAGGCGCATGCATTTCATTCCTTTGCTGAATAATGTATGCGCCTGTACATACATATGTATGTATGTATGTATGTATGTATGTAGGTACGCCTGTATGTACATATGTATGTTTACGTTTGTTAACGCATTTATACATACCCGTACAGGGTATCCAATTTAATATGAGAACTTTAACATTTTTTATTACATTGGTACTTATGTTGTTTTCTAACTTCTTTAAGTATCCTACGAAGAAAAATGGTAAATATTTTCAAACTGTATATCCTTTGATCCTTATTCAAAATAACTTTAACTTTTGCAAGCTTTCACTAGTTAAATTCTTTTACATAAATACTTTTGGATACACATATATGTATGTATAATCCATAATTATGTCGCAGCTCTGCGTGGAGCTCCAGAATAGCCCACTAATTTTCCAAACATCAATTAGAAGGCCCAGTATAAGTCCACACATACATTACGGTTTAAAATGTTAAGCGCTCACGCCCCAGCATTTTTCTAAACGAAAAAAATAATAATCGTATTTTTTTGTTTAAAAAAAAATTATATTAAGAACTGCCTCAAAGCCCATGAAGTTTTCCATGTATTTATAAGCTTTTCGTAGAAATGGTATAAAATTCTAGAAAATCAATATATTTCAGGTGACAAAGTCTGTTTCTTTTTAGGAGACTTCTAATAACAATAACCAATTGTTTATTCAACCATTAACTTTTTATGGGTCCCCCAATGAAAAAAAAAAATGCAATGAGGCAGTTCTAAATATATATATATATTTTTTAAACAAAAAAATATGGGTATACTTTTTTCCATTTAGAAGAATCTTAGGGAGTTGAGAGCTTAACATTGTAAAATTTCTTTGGATCACCCTAATGTTCATATTTGCATATCTACAAGTGTATGCGACAACATAAATGCTTTCATCAAATGCATAAAATGTTTGAACTAATCTTTTTAACCACAAAAATGTGGTGGAAACGCATTGACAGAACTCTCTTGTGACAATTCGCTAGAAATGATTGCGAAATATGCTTATTTGTGCTTGTATATATGTATATATACATATGGACTATGTATGCGCGTGTGGGCACATGGACAAACAGCCCTTTATACATAGGCATTTTATTATGCATAACTAACGCCTAACTTATATTCGTTGAATTCATTGGACTTCAAAGTCGGGTTTCCGTTTTAGTTGTAAGTAAATATATTGAATTTGTGCACATGCGTCACAAGGTGAATTGGATCATTTGATAATAAAAAGTATGTACATATGTATTTACGTTATGCTTATTGCCACCTTAAGTCCTTATTAATAATGGCGCTTTAATTTACTAATAAGCAAGTCGGTGGAATTTCTCTTTGTACCTTCTTTGATGTTTGCGTACATATGTAGCTTAAATCGCTTTCATACCACATCTGCAATGAGC
>NW_016188888.1:0-4044 GCF_001687245.7 Rhagoletis zephyria
GAAAAATAGTGGAATTGAAGCAAAAAACTGCAAAATAAAATGAAAAAAATACAACCAAGAAGTGGTGCGATTGGAGTAAGGCGGAAAAGAAAAATGGCGGCCCAAGATGCGTTAGTTGATGGATGAAAGCAATGACTTCAAAGTGGAATTATTGAGAGATGAATCAGAGTGTACGGCGTGGACAAATTGAGGTGCTCGTCAGAAAATCGATTAAAAAAGCATCCAGCCAACACTAACACCGCAGCGACATCCGCTTCAAAGTGAATATCCACGGAACGGGTTGTATGCATACTTATGTACATACGGACATACACAGATGTATGTATGTAAAAAAACAAAAAAAAAAACGAAAAATCGAAGAGTAAGAAAATGGAAAAACTACAGGAAGTGGACACTTCCACTGTGGTAAAGCAATTGTAAAGCTTTTTGGCTTCCATCAGCGCGCTGTATTGGATGGTTGTCCAAGGCAAAGGCACTTTACAAATACTTCAAATGTTTCAGTTAAAGACTTTGTCAGAGACATATGCGAAATAATTTTTTTTTTTTGCCAGCAGAAATGATATTTGTATAATTTGTTGCTTCCAAAACTATGAATGAATTTATAACTTAAATAAAAAGTAAAGAAATATATTAAAAATAAATTTGACAGCTAAAGTCAACAGCAGTTAGTTGGAGTCGTGACCATTATTTTTAGTAAAATTTACAGCCACAAAATCCAAAGATATCGAAATTTCTCAATTACGTCATTTGGTATTATTTGCCTTGCCTTTATTTCCACATTCTCAGCTCGGCGGACAGAACAATCCGTTGAAGTCTCGAAGTGGAACAACTAAGTCCACAAAATGGTTCCGTTTCCATAAATAGATGGTCCTTGTGTTAATAGTTCATCAGCAAATCGCTAAATAATCTTAAGGTTAGCTACCCTCTTGGGACGAAGGTGGTGTCCTCTCATCCCTTCTCTGGATCGTGGTTTTAAACGGTGGAAATGGGCTGCCGGCTGATTGGCTATGCAGATGACAAGACACATGTGATTAGGGGAAGATTTTCTTCTTAAACTGTCTTAAGTTTACCTGACCTACTTGTAGGTGGGCGGCTAACAGCGGTGTCGCCGTCAAACAAAGTAGAAAAGAACTGCTCTTCTTTACTGGGAATTATAAGATACCCGCTAAGGCTCTTGCCTCATTGGGAGGTTTCTGCCTAAAGCTCTCTGACCGGGTTGAGTACTAAGACCAAATTCTGGATAGGAAGCTTCCGTAGAGGCCAAACATTGAGGAAAGGGCAAGGAAGCCGTCGGTTGCCTTATAATTCTACAGGGGATCTTTTGGTGTGGGACCTCGCCTATTTTTTCTTACGCTGTTTCTCTGGTGGAATTCAGTAGAGGAGGCTACACAGCTAATCGGTATTAGTAGGGCTCTAAGAGACTGCTGCATTCGCGCTTAACCGTATGCTGAGCATAACGCCTGTAGCCTTTGTAGTTAGAATTGTCGCAGCACGAGCTTATAAGTATAAGGCTCAGGGAAACGGAGTGGTTAAAAGGCTCGAAAATTGGAAACTCTGGAGTCCTTGAGGACTTTGATTTCATTCGTAATCATGCGGATTACTATGACACCTAAATGGCTCACAGTAGCTTGTTGTGAACCTACATTCCCTTAAGGAAAGACCATGCGGGGCGGGGAACTGAAAGAAGGGTGCAGTAAACTTTATCACGGATGGATGTAAACTTTTAGTCAGGGTTGGTGGAGGAGTCTTATGATGGGAGCTCTCCATCAAAAAGAAGTGGAGGCTTTTACACTTGTACAATGTCTGTCCCAAGCGACTTCCAGGGCCCTGGCCGCTATGGTGATACACTCGAAACTGTTTAGGGAATGTCTAACTTAAACCCCGGCGGACATTTTCTTACAAGTTCATTTTCGTTCCAAGCCACAGCGATATGGATTTAAACTGCATGGCTGACGTTAGTAACAGATAGGCAACAGCTGTCCATACCCCTGACCTCCGATGGGTCTTTCTTGCACGGTTGGACCTAGTGTCAGCTTAGCGAGCCCTGGGAAAAATTTAGCATACGCAATTATGGGATCCTACTGGCCTAGCGTGGATCAAGGGCTCTCAAAGTAGCTCCTTATGCTTACAAAGCCCCAGCTGTCGCTGTAGGCGCGGCATTTATTCGGTAGGGGTACGGATCATGAGTGATACTTGCCATGATGATAATGAGATGGAATCACCTCAACACTTTCTATTAAACTGCCCAGCCTTCGCGAAACCAATATGGAAACATTTTGGCAAAAGCTTTGTCGCATTCTTAAATTCATAATCGACTATGTAATGATCTGAGTGCACATTTACGTAGTATCACAAAGAACAATCTGTTGAATTTTCAAGGGCGTCCCTTATCTGGAACAACCACCGTAGTTTAACCTAATCAACCAATTAGAAAGAGCATTGATATACCCGCTCCACAATCTGGCGCAGTTTGAGATTTCCAATACTTCATCCTAGAAGAGATTAGGGCCACACATCCATTCTGAATAAAATTCTGGCGCCCGCTTCATGCCGCCCCCCTCTCTCATTTATCTACTTTCATATGCTCTGTCTGTGCTTCAATCTATGTACCTGTCTGGGATCTAGATTCTTTAAGCATCAAATAAACCAAATCCGACGCCGGGATATTTCGCAAAATATTCCCAGTTGTCTCGTCCTACGCTGATGCTACTTGAAAAAAAATAAAATATTAAGAAGATACCATCTTAGAAGCGACTGCAGTCGAAAGTTCTAATTAGCCCTTTATTCCAGAGACATGGATCCTTTAAGGGTTGTGAGACTTATATGGAAGTAGTTTTGAAGTTCTCTCTTGACTAGGTAGTTCCCATAAAGTCTCATCTCAAGCATGATTCTCAAATTTTTACTTCGTCGGTTTTCTCAGCATTGTCGTCCTGGAGCGATTAAAACGATGTTGGGCTCGTACTTTCAAGGTTGGGCTCGTGCAATCACGAAAGAACCCCCTAAAGAGCAAGGAATTTCGCGCACGCCTAGCTCGATGTCAGTCAATATCAAATGTGTAGGGATCTATACCTCTTTGGACCACAATGCCTGCGAGAGAGATTCGTAGGCATTGTTATAGATAACTCCCTTCACATCCAATAAAGCTGTCTCTTTGGACCCGGTGGCGCTTTACCAAAAAACTGTGGGGCTGAATCCATTGATTTCCGGAAAATTGTGAAGTATAAAGTACCAAATGCACACTTATGTATTTATAAATGCATATGTACATATTTATCGCTAAAAACGACTAGAGGCAAATGTTGTTTAGCATTTTGAATTGATTCGAAATTAATTAAATTTTGTGATTGCTTTGTCTCTTCCAAATAGCGTTCATTCAATTTTAAACAAGTCTCTAAGCTTATGGCTTAGAAAATAATGCTAAAAGACATGAAGACAAGATTAAAAATTAATGTAAAAAACCCCTTCGCAAACAGAGCAATCATGCAAGCTTAGTAAGAGATGCATTGAAAAGGCTTAGAAAAATAAATTGCTGAAAAACAGCAACATAAAAATGCTAACTTTTCAAGCTTAAGCACGTTCAATGTATAACTTTAGCCAGTGTGTGTACACAGTTAGCAAGAAAAACTAACGCAAATAGACTTTCGCAGAAAACTTATACGAATTTCTCATGGAAAAAAAGTAGCAAAAACATTGTCACACACTCGTAGCATCAACGATAAACCTATGGGTGAAATANGCACTAACAGAACTGAAGACAGAACCATTAATACCTTGCAGGAAAAATTTCGGATCGAGAGTAAGCTTCAGTTAACTAATAATTTTTAATGCTAAACTTAAAATATAAATATTAGAGTTTTATTAGAGGGTTTATAACGAACCAGTAATCAATGAAAGGATGATACCTATAAACTATATAAAAGAGGCGTAGAATATACTCTGCATTTTCAGTTTTTAACAAAATCATAAAAATGCTTACTCAGAAATTTCCTCCTCCTTTGGAGTAAGATTGTTGGTTGGTTTAAGTGGATTGTCACCCGTGCCTGA
>NW_016188890.1:0-4043 GCF_001687245.7 Rhagoletis zephyria
ATATGTAACAATATCTTAACCTACTCAGACAGTCAGGCGGCACTCAAAGCGCTTGACTCGGTCACATGCAGCTCAAGAAGGGTAGCTACAGCCTTGGGCCTGCTAACAGGCCATGTTGCCACTGGAAGGCACGCGGAGAGGCTAGGGAACCCCCACAACGACTTATGCAGATGCTGCAGAGATGAAGAAGAGCCGGAAACCTTACGGAACCTGCTATCCCGCACTTTGCAAAAGAATACAAAAGTTCTTGGGTTCAGAATTCCTCGAAGGTTCAACCAACATAGGCGAAGTAGGAATACGGGGACTATAGACTTTCGTAGACTCCACACGATGGTTTGAGTAGGAGGGTTCTAAAGTGCCGAGTGGTATCACAACGGGCCCAAAATCTTAACGGCCTAGATGTGTAGTACGGTCACTAGCAGCCACTTCAACCTAACCTAACCTGAGTTTCACAGTAGCTTTATAATTATAGGGTTTTATAAAATTTCCAGTGGAAAATCTACCGCGAAAAAAGTAAGTCATATCTAACTTATTTATGACTGTTTTTATAATTACCTAGCCCATGCCCGCTTGCTTCGCGGAGCCTAATAAGAACTTTTGCGTGGGCCAACACAAAAATAGCGTTTAGAAGAAAAAATGGTCTGTAAAGTTAAAAAATTTTAACGACTAAAGAGCAGAATCCTCATCCGTAGGCCAAAAATGGTAGCGTTTCGATGCCATATGGAATACTAATTACTTTCGATGTCGTGAGCTTTGCCGATTGTCTTATTTCCACCTGTGAAATCTCTGCCAAGCGTGCATAATCTTCTTTGATCTTGCAACTACAACACTGGTCCGATAAAAGTCCTTATAAGGAAGCCTAAGAGCGCAGACGAGCGTTTTCTTTTATAGGAAAGCAAAGAATCCTCGCTGCCCCACAGGATGAAAAGTTTTTCCGTACACTGGCTAAATGACTGGTGTGATCGCTGGTGATATCGTTCAAATTAAGAAATTAATATACCAACCGTGTTCCTTCTTGGACGGATGTGGGTGAATCTTTCCTTTTCAATTCGCCACTTTTACAATTCGTCATAATATTTATGAACTAGTTTCATTGAGTTCTACTGCTGCATTTACGGCCGCCCGAGCAATTTCGTTAATCGGAGGTAAATGCAAAATCACATTAAGGGTTTGTGAACCAGGGAACGGATTTTATGGAAATTGTATTTTTTCTGCTAAAGAGATAGAGTATATTCGATTAAGAATGTCCACGATTTAGCTTTCCCTAATTCCATATATACACATTTGCTGTTGCCTTTTTTAAGATATTTGCCTTTTTTGCCTATTGTACCTTTAAAAAAGTGATTACAGCGTGGAAAATCCCTTATTCCTGAACTTGTATCAAATTGAGCACCACTTGTATTTAGTATATTAAACGGTGTGTTAAAGCCGGTTCTGTTACAAAAAAAATCAAGTTGATGATAAAGAAAATCGATGGATAAATAAAGAAGTAATAGGTGGTCATATGAAAATGCGCAAAGATTTTTTTATGAAAAATTAGCAGAAAAGAATGTTACTCATACGCCATATACAGCTAAAGATATTTCGAAAACTTTGTACATAGAATAAAAAATAACCTGTGCCTTTTCTCGCCTATTTCGCTATTTTATTTTGCCTTTTCCAGCCTATTTCGTTATTTTATTTTGCCTTCTTTATAGGTTTTTAGTTCCTAAAAATCCGTTTCTGGTGATAACGTAACCTAACCTAAGGGTGTATGAGGGCGTCAGACAAAGGTGCGCTTACACAATTTTATTTAGCCATATGAAAAGTAAATGCGTAAAAATTAAAAATATCCAGGGTTGTATTAAAAATAAGGATTTTCTAAATATCTCGATTCCAGCGCCACCCAACAGGTCAATTTCTAGCAAACGAAGTCATCATACAGGTGGCTTACATTGCGAGTTTGAACGAAATCGGTCAATAAATACGACTCTTATAAATGACTCAACTCCAGTGCCACCAGGCGAGTTTTCTAGAAGTTAGTCTATAATAGGACCATATGTGAAAGGTATAACCTCCTACAATTTGACTGAACTCTATCCAGTGGTTTTTGAGTTTAGTCCGAACAACAAAAACAGCTACCATTTTATGTATATAGGTATGAATGTATGTAGATAGGACAATCTATAACGAAACTCATAAAAATTAAAATTTTAAACTACGAAATTAAAACAAAAATTTTACCCTCCCAAAAATTAAATAGAAAGTAAAAGTCCCTCAATGCGATTTAGAAATCTAGGACAAAATGGTTCCCAACCGAATGGTGCTTGCTTATCTTTACTATATATATATATAATTAAAGCCCAAAAAAAACGTGAGAGCAAAACAGCCGAGTACTCGGTCGATTTCTATGATTTAAGTTTTAAAATGACATATTTCTACCACAGTAGGACACAGTGGTATTTTTAAAATGAAATTTTAATAATAAGTATGTTTAATTAAAGTATTAAGTTGATCAACAATACCACGCATTGCTAGACCGTTTGCCTTTCACGCGTTTGTGTTTAGAGAGCATCAACAAACCACATATTGCTCTCTTTTCTCTTCTCTTTTTAAACTCAGCTAACATAGCGCAAATATAAAAAAAGAACCAGAGAACGTTAAATACAGAGAAACAGCAACACGCTACCCGTTGGTATTTTGTAACAGATCAGAAATGCTCTAGAAGTTCATCACGTTAAATTTTAACATCGATTGCTCTAGAAGTTCACCACGTTAAATTTTAACATCGATTGCTCTAGAAGTTCACCACGTTAAATTTTAACATCGATTGCTCTAGAAGTTCACCATTTTTTAACAGCGTGAGCGCAGAGCGGCGCAAAATTAACAGAATTTGAATAAATTTGCAATTGTGAAATATTATTTATTTTTGTGCACGTTTATATCTATCAACAAAAATGACTTGACAGTTATTTTAACGCCCTTTTAATTGAATTTAATCGACACCCCTTTTTTATTTATTAGACAAAATTATCTGGAAGCGTATAAAAATGTTTGTAAATACATATGCATACCTATGTAGATGCATTATATGTATTCACATTTGCAAACAAACAATTTCTGCACGCGGTTAAAATTTTTTCGTTATTTTTTTTATACGAATATGATTCATGCCTTAATCAAAACCACATAAGTCAAACTTTATACAAAACTTAGAAAAATTCAAAAAAATTTCGTCCAAATTTTGGACTTTTTAATCTGAATTTTTAGAATGATAGATCGGTAGAAAAGCAAGTGCAAGTTTTAAGCGGCTAAAAAATCGCGTCGATTTTTAATGATTTTTTATTGCGGATGGCTTGTACTTTTTACCATATACATAAAAGCGAATTTCTTGTAGAATAAAATGCGCAAGAGCGTTTGCAAACAATATAAGAAAAAAATAAACACTATATTATATAAATTACACCTGTTATATATATGCATAAAACCGCAAAATACGTCGGGAAAAAATTCATTAAAAAATAACGCGATTTTTTATCCGCTTAAAACTTTCACTTGTTTCACTAGAATTACATACATAACCAATCTATCTGCTAACCCGAAAGTAGAAAATTTACATGAAAATTTGTTGAATTTTTCTACGTTCTGTATAAATTTTGAAAGTTTGACTATGTGCTTTCGAATAAAGCATTAACCATATTCTTATAAAAAAAAATAACAAAAAAATTTTTACTTGAAAAACATTGTAAATATTAAACAAAAAAGAACCATGCAATCACTTTTGATTGCCTGTTTTTGTACGTATGTGTGTGTAACAAATTATGGCTCGTTATCAAAATACCGATATTAATTAATAAACTTAATATTATATGGCACAAATGTATTTGTAAAATTAATTTCATCAAAATTATTTCTGCAATAAAATTTTCTATTCATGCAAAAAGCCAAACGCATGAATATGTACGTATGTACATATGCATTTGTAAATACATACATATGTAGATATGTAATGTATGTATCGCTGGCTTAATATAGAAAGGCCCTATCTGACATCGTCGCTGATA
>NW_016188892.1:0-4043 GCF_001687245.7 Rhagoletis zephyria
ATATCACAGCGCGTGATTGGATTTAGGAAATAGTTATTTCTTTTTTTTTAACAAATATTGCTATCGGTTATACTATTTCTTCATCTGTCTGGACTGATTGATTTTCAAAAGTCTCTTTAGGTTCCAGCTTAACACCATTAAAATAGAGTTCTTCAGAGTCTGAATCAAATCAACATCGAAAAATGGCACTCTCAAAACTTCCAAGTCAGCTTTTTTTCAATTTTTTCAGAGTTACAAATGGGCCTTGATGTAAGTACAGTGTTCTGGAAAAATATTATTTGTAAGATTTGTTAAGCTTTAAGCGCTGGCGACACACGGTGTACTTTTTTTGTGATATGAGTGATCAAAAATAGGTAAAAACATAAAAAAAACGTATGAAACATTTTTAATTGTGATAATGAACTAAATAGAAAAAACTCTGAATTTTCTAAATCTGGTTCTGTTTTTCGCTATCTTCTTTGATTTGAAAGGTATTTGATTTGAAACTCAGAGAAATTTAATCTAAATCAAAAAAAAACGTTTTTTTGATGAACATTTTTCCACTTTGCAGACGTAGTAAACGGCAAAATATAATTTAAAAATTTTGCTTTTGATTGAAAGATACACTAAGCGTTTATTTAAAGTAAGCTTTTTCTTAACTTTTTGTTAATCTTAGTTCATTCATTGTTGTGTTGATAAAAAAAGGTTTATTTTCTGCATTTCTTACTTTTACCTAAGCTTTTAGGTGTCAACTATGAGTTATCCCAAATAATTACATATATAAACTAGCTGCGAGAGAATGCGGATTTTTATGTATAACGGCTTTAAAATCAAAAGGTCGTATAATTTTAAACAAAAGACATGGGTTAATTTTGCGTAATTAAACAGAAATCTGTGAGAAGTGAATCATGAAACTGTGCGCCTCAATAACTGCGAGTATATCTACGTTTGAGCAAAATTCTGATTTAATGAAAACGTTGTTGATAACGTCCGATCCTCCAATCACATCAATTCGACGCATTGTAAAAAAAAAACTGGAAAAGTAGCGGCAGATCTAGAAGATCTTTAAATATAAATATTTTTAGATAACTTTTTATTGTTTTTCAAAGTCAAAAAAAAATAAAAAATTGCCAGCTAGGTAAAAAAAATACTCAAGTAGCACCCTGGTGTATAACTAGTGTAAATTTACGAATTATGGTATAATTAATTAATTAGTTTAACCAAAATTCTCAAATTTACACCAAATTATACACCAGTGTGCTACTTGCGTATGGAAAGATGTTAATTTTTTCCCCGACTTTAATATGAATAAACATGATTTCTAACTAATTTGTGGCTGATATCACTTGGTAAAATTTAAAAAGTTATTAAAAATTTTATCGATAATTTGCATTATGTTAACGATAGCCACATAAAATTACATAAGTCTCTTCCAAAACAAAAGATATAAAATAATACGTTTCGTTGATAATCAAAAAGAACCGCCAAACACTAAAATATTGTCTAAGCGTCAATCTATTATTATTATTAATTATCCTTTATGGTGAAAAAAGAAAAAGTCTCCAATCTTATTCGGCCACGATTTGCCAGTGAAATACAAAACCACTGTCGCTAACTCGGGCAAAATCAATTAGTCGTTTCCAGTCGCAGAAATTATGCTAATTATTACCCTATTTGGGGGTCAATTTTGAGACTTTATATACAGAATAAACGAATTCGTCCAAGGCCTATTCACTTAACCAAGATTATTCATAGAACTGAAAACAGCAATTTACAGGCCTTTGAGGCCTGATTTTATTTAAAATTTTATAAAAACGTAGATGAAGGTGTGAATAAAAATACGAAATGGAAGCCGAATAAGAAGATTACAACATCGAACACGAACGGGAAGACGAAGAGCAAGTGCTATTGGGTAGGCGAATATGAAACCTAAGATAAAGACGAAGAAGAAGACTAAGATGAAGACGAAGATGCGAAAATCAAAGGTGAAGGTGAAGGAGAATACGATAAGGGAGACGAGTACGAATACGAAGGCAAAGTTTTAGACGAACACGAATATGTTGATGAAGATGAAGTGTAATACGATTACGAAGTCAGATACCATTACTACTAGCATTCTCATAGATAAATAGAAATGAGTAGCAAAAACTATTACTTCCGTAGTATCGTCTAGGCGTACGCCTCTTATTCGACTATTTAATTGCACCTAAATTGCTTAACTAAATGCATCTTAAGCAAGGAAGCGGTAGACTCGGCGCTGAAGAGTGCGACGTTTGTTAGGGAAGTTAGCATATACTCTGATACCCAGGTGGCTATCACAGTCCTCAACGCTGGATCGGTGCGCTCGAAATCGTTAAGTGAATGTCTGACTCATCTGCATCGGAGTACTTCCTAACCAGGCTCATTTGGGTGGCGTAGCACAGTGGTATTTTCGGATAATACGGTGCTAATGGCTTGGCAAGGAAAAGCATCCTTGAAATTTTATCATCGGATATAGAGCATCTGGGTATCTGGGTATCGACTCACACTTGGACGATAGGGTCTCATGTAAGCTCAGACAGCGCTGGGCTAAAACAAAAAAGCATGCCGAACACCAAGATCCTGCTGGCCTCGGGTGGACCGAGGGCGGTCAATGAAGCTCCTTATGCTTGCAAAGCCCCGCTATGGGTGGTGGCTTTGATATGCCATTGTATGAGCAAATCCTTCTGAAGTTCTGAAAAATGGTTTATTTTGATAAATATTTGGAATAAGTTTAATCATTTACTTATTAGGTTTATTCAACAGCACTTCCAGTAAGTACTAGCAGCGAGAGCGTAAACACAAAATTCGAAGTCAAAGTGAGAGAAATAAAAAATTATCTTGCAAATTCTCATTCGATAATTAGGTTTTGACAAGCAATTTTTATTTTGCCTGGATGTACCTTTCATCGCCATACGATTTAAAATCAACTCGGATAATTACGGCAGTTTTGTTGCTGTTTTTCGTACAAACCGGCATTTAAACAAGTGTTCTATTGGAGGTCGTTTACAAAACCAAATAGCTCCTATTTTGTTTTTGTAATGATCTATTAAATGCACTCCTCCTCTTTGTGGTGTGCCGCTTGATCTATCCACACAAATGGAGCGGCTACATTTTATGTTGCCTTCGAATGGCGGACGTTTTTTTATAAAAAGTTTTTTTCAAGGAATAGTAGCGGTTAGCGGTTTCCCAACCTTCTGATGTTGACTTAAAAACAGGGACCGAAAACAAAAAGTATGATCGAAACTTGTCTTGTCTTTCTCGTAGTTTTGTTCCCACCAAAGCTTCAAACCCAAACCCCAAATGAGTGCAAAACTAACGAGAACGTTCTCAATGGGAATTGTATAAGAACAAAACCTTGTGAAACGTTCCCAAAGAGAACAAAATGCTAACAATACTTTCGGGAAAATTTGTAAGAGAACAAAATGGGAAGAAACGTCTAAGGAACTTTCTCTCGAAGAACAATTTGGGAACTAGACTCGCAGGAACTTTCTGACAGAGAAGAATTGGCTTAGTTTGAAATTATTGAATACTAAAATTTGTCTAAAAACATCTGAAACATTAGAATGCAAATAGAGTCAACAAAAGACTTAAGACACGGACTCTCCTTTCTTGCACAGNCTGACTTAGGGTTAACAATTCTGGTTCCCACCAAAACGATTTTTCATGGCAACACGCAAATGCCCCTCTCATTCTTAACGTAAATATCTGAAAACTTTTGTTCTCGCTAGCAGATCGTTGACCAGACTTTTGTTCTTATTTGATCTTTCTTGAAAATATTCTCGATACTTTCGTTCTTATTTTGTTCTCATTGGAAACGATCCCAAAAGTTTCGTGCTCAGTCTATTCTTCTTGAAAACCTCTCCGCGGGTTTTGTTCGCATTTAGTTCTTTTCGACAACGTTCCTAACAGTTTTGTTTCCGTTTGGCTCTTTTCTGGGAAGGTTCCGTTCATCACATTTTGTTCTCGTGCAGAACTAAACCAAAATTGGAACGCATTCTCGGTCCCTGCGTGAAAATAAGTAAATATTTTGGGTGTTGCCCGAT
>NW_016188893.1:0-4043 GCF_001687245.7 Rhagoletis zephyria
TTTTATATACATACATGCAAACATACTGGGCTCCCCTCTCACTGAGTTAATCATAATTAAATAAAACTAAATATCTATATGAGGCATTTTTTGCTAATGGAATACGCTTTCTCGACAAAATTGGTTTAGGTTAAAGAAATCGAGCAAGGTTTTAAAATAATAATAAAAATAAATACTTTTTTATGCCGAGTGAAAGAGAAAGATTCTGCGAAATATTTTGGCCTTTACGCATTGGCGATGGCGAATACCGACGTTTAATTAAAAAAAAAAATAAAAATGCATTGGATTCACTCCAAAAATTGTTACTCGGGAGTTTTTGTTGCTGGGCGTTATTTAAAAAAATTTCAAAATGGTGGATCCAATAGGTCGGATAATTTTGCAAAATTTAATGAGATACTTCTGAAACTTGTTACCCGTGGCTGATTTCGGCAAGTGACAAGTTTCAGAAGTATCCTAGTAAATTTCGAAAAAATATTCGCCATTTGAAAATTTTGAAAAAGTAACAACGGTTTGGTTTGCCTTGGCAATATATTAGCAATCAGCTTCGTTAGGAGTTTAGCGGACACTTTTCGCACCAGAAAACTGCACTCCCACTTTTTGGCACATATTTCAGCCTGCCGTTAAAAGCTTAGTGTGCCTTATGTTCTGCTTTGAGAGGATATTTCGTAAGCGAGTATTTGTTGGAAGCTTAATAATTATACAACAGGGAATGAGTGAAATATATAAGCAAAGAGATAAAGAAATAACAGATTGAAGAGAGAAAGTGAATAACTCAGTGAGAGGGAAGACCAGGCTCTTTGCATGTATTTATAGAAAAAATATTTATTGCACCAAGAAATAAATGGGCAGGCACTGTGGCCAATACCACCTCTGCATGGTTGTCAGCCATGTAAAGCCTGTAAAAACTCCGAAAGTATTGTCCGAAGGATGCGTCAGACTAAGCTGAGCTTACTTTAAAGTGCTATTAAATTATAATTTACGAACGTTTTGTTATATGGCAATTGAGAAGTGTATATGCAAAAAGAGAAAGGGTTAAGTTAGGTTAGGTTGGGTTGGGTTAGGTTAAGTTAAGGTAGTTTCCCCATTATTCCCTTGTGCTATCACTTTGAATGGCAATGGCTAAACTACTCACTACTGATTTGATCTCATGGTCTAGGTTAAGTTAGATTGTCGCNTAACTGATATTAACAAACTGAAACTCTGCTTATTTTAGCCCATTAGTAGGCCTGTGGCTTTAGTGCTGAGCACCGGCCATAAATCCTTGGCAGTTTTCCAAGTTATTTTGTCATGCCATCTGTCCTTCGTTATTTTAGTGAGCCTTTCGGAAATAAGTAGCTTGCAAGTTTGTAAGACTATTCTTATTTTATCATTTATATTTTCAATAGAGAGTTTGGTGACAAGTCGCGCCAGTTCATCGGCCTTACAGTTCTCCTCAATACCGCAGGACTGCCAGTGAAGATGTAGATATCAGCTTGGGATATCATATCACACTTTACCTGGCGTGGTCCGTAAGATGAAAGCTAAAGGAGATTCCCAGGTGTTCGGAGTATACCCCCCACCAACATTTCCCTCGATCTTTGAGCAATTTGCGTATGCACGGATGAACTCGGCACTTTTTAGCGCGACTTACTTGCACTCTTCCCTTGAGCGTAGGAAGGTCGTAAACGCTGATAGGGTTTTTTTTTTTGAGCCCAAGAACCCTAGAACACATGCGATCCGACCTTGGGCAAATATATTCATCTGTTATATAGTAGTTGCGCAACAAGCTCGTCCATTCACCGCTACGTGACACCTCCGTACCGTGCTCTGATTGAAGCAAGATGCTATCTGTAAGCCCACTATTCAGTTACCAACTTGTCAGCGCAATTAAGTCAGCTAAAATGGGTAAGCAGTTTAATGAAATTACGCTACATAATTTCCACATGCACACCGATATTCTTGCAATAAAAGTGAGCTTAACAATTATTAATAATTAATTAATTAAATTTTTACATTATTGATTGACATGGAATTGCAATATATTTTTAGTGCTATACATTTTGTTATTTGGAGATATAATTGAGTAGGAAGTATAATCTACAATATACAATATAAAGCCCAAGAGACTACGTAAACAAATGTATAAGGAATCTAGACACACACTTGCAGAAACAAACGGGCGTACATAGTACCTTTGTGCCACCTTTCTACGAATGCGTTATTGAAGCTTCAGTTGGCGATCGAAGCAAGGAGTCGCTCCAGTATGGCCAACTGATTGGTTGTACATAACTGTATACCAGTTGAAGCGACGAACCGGTCAGTAGCGGCAATTCACTTTATTTTAAGAACTGTGAAGGAAGATAAAACAGAAAAGTAAATTAAATGCGTTGGCTGTGAATTTTAACGGTACTTTAAAACAATGCATGAGTTGTGGTAATAGTTGTAGAGCAGAAGAGCGTGTGAAAGATAAAGACCAAAAAACAATGTCAATTAAAGCGAAATGTATTGGTATAAATTAAGGAGGATGCAAAGACCGGACACTGTATTAAAAAGCTGGAAAGGCAATGTGCCGAAAAGCGAATTATTAAAAATTGCAAAGCGAAAACTGCGTATATTATTTTCTGTGAGAAAAAATATAATATGAAAATGAAAGTTTAATAAATGACAAAAATTTGTCTGCAACATATGGCAATAATGCTTGCTTAACGCGCCAGTTGAATTTCTGTGAGACTTGCACTTTCTGTCTCTGTGTATAGTTGAGTGAGGACGAGGGTATACATAGTACGGATTGGATGCTTTATGAAATATTTTAACAAAAACTGGACTCATTTATTACGCATAAAATATTTCAATGACACAGCGTTAGCCGAAAGCTGAGTAACTGCTATGTTAGAATAATCGGGGCTATCACTCATATCTATCTTCGTGAAATCTACCAAAATGCTATCACTGAATCTGAATAGCGACCAACGTATTCAAAGCTGAATCCCCAACGATGGTGATTACCATATAGTTTCACTGTAGATGCCGACGCGATGAGAGTATGGATTAATTAATTGACACATTTCGGTTTATAGTCCAGGCGACATAAACCCTCCCTGTACCGGGCTGGCGGCAATGGCGGAGATAAAACTCTTTGATTTTTCAGTTCCATCTGGTTTGGCAGATTATTGATTCGATTATTCTTATTCTTCCATGCAGAGTCCGCAGAAAACTCCGGAAGCATTGTCCGGTGGATGCACCTGACTAGGCCGAGCAGGTTTTGAACTGCCATCAAATTATAACTTAAGAAAGTTTTATTACATGATAGTTGAGAAGTGCCTGTGCAAAAATTTCATAAATTTAAAGAAGGTAATTTTTGCGCATGCAGCAGTACATAGCATGCATTTAGGCGCCTGGTGTTAGCAGTGGCGCGTAAACAGTAAGATATTCCTAAATAAGCAAATATGCCTCTACCTGACTCTCACTCACAGATTGCACTCACAAAGCACAAATATGTTTGCAATTGGTAGAAGTATGGTACTTTTCATACCAGCCCAAACAAATTATATATGCCTTCACGTGAATAATCCATGACACTTAAAGAATAGTCTAGTGTTGAAGAAAATTACTTGCTTCTATGGGTTCAGCGCCAAACGTGTCTAACTGATTAGTCGATATCGCGCCGACTCTAGTATTTATTTGGAAATCTAACATTCGTAGTGGAGGGGGTTGAGTAAATGACGTATAATATTGTATTTATGACTCTTACTATTCCCTTTCTAAGCCCAACAGGTTTTTTTTTATCAACTGTCACCATGGCTTTGTTCTACCTGCCTTCATATAGTCGAAACACTGTGCTAAGTTGTGAGAACCACTTCGGAAATACTTCAGAACCAATTCAGCATATTAATCCCGAAGTTATTCCGAACGTTTTCCGAAATATTTTCCTGAAATAGTACTGAGCAGGCTACGAAACGGCCAAAAAAGTCATGAACTTGTCCCGAAATGATCTCGTACAAGTCTTGAGACGGTACGAAAAAGTCCATTATTTGTCCAAAAATGATTCGGAACGAATCCCAAAT
>NW_016188894.1:0-4043 GCF_001687245.7 Rhagoletis zephyria
ACAACAATATATTATATGAAACAAAATACTCGGCACATGCAATTAAGAATATCAAGTTAAATTAATCAAATCTACGGGAAATTTTGATGTTTTACTTATCTTTAAATTGTGCACCAGAAGTTTATTAACACTTTTTTTAATTTTTTACTTTAATAAGCGTAAACAGCTTTATCAAACACAAAATTTAAACAGATCACAGAAAAACACAGCTTCACAGCTTGACGTTTGCGTATTGCCTTATTTCCATTCCATTTTAAAAATATTGTTTCTAAAAAACTACGTCAGATGATAAAAGAGCTTCAGCTTAAAAGGCATGCAAAAAAAAATTTACAAATTTTTAACAACCGAACAACCGAACGCGGCCTTTGGAGGTGCATATTTTCAAATCGGTCTCGCTCACGTAAATCTTAAAACGTAATAAATTTTACAAATTCTGGTAGAAAAAGCAAAATTTTTTTGGTGATGCTCCACACTAATGTACATACATAAATGCGCGCACAAGCAGGGCATGAGTCACCAGTGCAGTTACACTTACAGTCTAACTTTAAATATTTGCATTATGTGCACTTCTACATACATACATATGCTAGGTATGAAAACTTACATCTGTACCCGAATATTTTCATATGCTCGTACAAACATATGTATGTACGTAAGTATGTGTGAACGACATATCAAAGTTGTTTCTTTACTGCTAGTAATTTGTTGCTTTGTTTGTCATAAAGGCATAAGTGCAACTTTTAAAACTATTTGATTTTTGACACACATGTCATGTATATACATACATATAATATGTACATATATACATTAGGACAACTCACAAAAAAAGTTGTTTAAATTTTGAACTGGCTCTAAAATACTTTTCCGGGTTTCTTGTTATTCGTGGGCTAGGTTACCTTGAAAATACCTCTAAAATAGAAATTTTTCGTCCCAAAATTTTGCTAGTAAAAAAATATTACAGGGTAGCTATTAATAAAGTGCGTTATTTTTTAAAACATAAATTTGTATTAAATTACATCGAAAATAGTGTTGGGAAGACTCAACATCTGTACTTGTGCGGCAGGAATATTCTTGCGATCTCAAGTGGTCCTTTTCGTGGCTTATGTATGTGCAAATAACGGGTGGGTAAACCCAAGACAGTGTAAGTGGCCTTAGGGCAGCCCGACCGTTCCAGGACGCATTGCAATATTTCTTTTGACGTTTACTAAAAAAAAGAAATCGCTTCTGTTGAAACGATTACATTTTTTATCGCTTAACACTGTGCGACAATTTTATGTAATAATGTACTTGATGGATTCGCAAAAAATAGCTCGTAATTTTATTCTATAGCGTACTACTAAAGATTTTATGTCCCGGCCTAAGTAGTTTTTTTTTCTAGGTACTCTTTTACCTATTTGCTTTATTTCACAATCAGCCCAATTCTTAATACTCCCGGAAGTTTGTTCTCCGGGAATTTGTTTCTCTCGAAATAGAAATCTTGCAACAATTAACTCCCAGGTAGTAGCATTTTCCCCGAAAATTTGGGAGGAGGAAATTCGAACTTCGAACAAGCTGTTTGACAGCTCAACTTCGCAATTCAATAATAAATTCTCAGGAAATTTTTATTCAGGTAAAAGAGAGAAACTCTCGGGGCGTGTCTGTTCAGAATCGACCAGAAAATCTTTGATCAAATAAGGGGCGAGATATAGGATGAGACCGGAGCTTTTCCTATCATTTTAGATATGGCGCGGACCAGGAATCGAACCTGCATCCTTTTCTCTCTTTATTTTCATTCATCTAGGTAATGCTGTGGTTTGCTTAGTTGAAAATTCTCAACAGCGGCTTTAGTTACATACTCGTGCCCAATTTAAAACTCCAAATGTTTACCTTCACCGCACGAGTCATGAAATAGGCACATGCACAACGGCTTCGTTGCGGTTAGGTGTTGTGTGTTGTACTAATTTCAGTTGATGGAAAAAGTTTCTCTTCATATATGTAGTTAAGGTGAACAAACAAAAAAGTAGCAGCAAAATATTGTTGAAATGTAATTTTTAGGGAGATAATTAAATGAAAAAAGTTCACGTTAAGCCTTTACAACGTACATGCATACACATTTTTGGCAAGAGTGGTGGATTTTTAACATATTTTGTGTAAGAAGTTTTCGGAGTTTCTAAATGAAACAAACATGAAACGAGTTAATTATATTTGCCTAACTACTACAGCAGTATAATACAAATCGTTGCCTCCAATCCCTGTACTATATACTACAAATGTATGTATGCAAGTAAGGCATTTCTTTCTGCCTCTTACCGGAGTCTAAAACAGTTTAGTCAAAGTTTTATTCATAATGATCATAAACAGTCTAATTTTTTTGTTGGTGCTTCCGACAGGGTAGGAGTATAATATATTGTGGAACGATTTTCCGTCATAACTTGGTAAATTTTATTTGGAGACAAAACCGATTTCGGCGTTGCGACAGAACGAAAACTGACACTTGACACTGAAGATGGTACAGCGCCGAAACCGACTTATCCCCAAACCAAATTTGACAAGGTACTTCAGGCAAAGGTTGGAACTACTAGTTGACTTGATATGAGGAACTGAATTCCTTGAGATAGCATATTGAAAGTTCAACACGCTTGTTTTGAGAGAAAGCCAGTAGAAATCGCACGTCAGACAATTATGTGGTGGATGGGGAAAGCCTTCACTCATAGAAATTTTTGCAGTAGCAGCTTTCTTCGATGTCGAGGCTTGCATCATACGCGCACCCCGCAGGTAGCTTGCTTTCACCCTTACTCTGAGTGGTGGTAGTAACGATGTACTAGAGCACGGGAAACACGGCTGCCGGGTAATTGGCTACGCAGACGATGTTGCACTCACTGTTAAAGGTACATACTTGAATACCCTTAACGAACTGGCCCAGCCGTCAATCCCAGTAAGACAGAACTGCTCTTTTTCACTATAAAGTACAAAATACCTGACGCTGGTCTTACCTATGTCGGAGGTTAGCGCTTGCATGTATCTGACAAGGTCAAGTACTTGGGCTTGGTACTTCACAGGAAGCAGTCGTATAGGGCGAACATCGCTAAAAGGAAGGGAAGGCATGAGTGGCCTTATACTGTCGTAGGGAGGCTATTGGAAAGACGTAAAGTGTTTCCCCCAAAGTTCTATATTGGCTCTACGGAAACGTAGTCAAGCCTATTATGTCTTATGAAGGCCTAGTATGGTGGAACCCACATGAGAGTGCTACACTAACTAAGAGGTTGGAGTGCCTATAGCCGGCTGCCTTAATTTGTATTAGTGGGCACTACGGACTACGCGTACATTGGAGCTTAACGTAATGCTGAACATTGGGCCTGCGACTGCACAGCGCGAAGATCTATTAGACTCAGAGAGACCAGCTGGTTGACCAGCTTAAGCACCAGGTACTCTGGATTTCTGGAGGACTTAGATTTCGTCACTGATCGCGCGGATTACTGCACCATCCAACTGACTGCTTGGAGCTTCTTCTCTGCCCACTTTCCCTCAGGAGAGGACTGGGTGGGGTGGAACACTGGAGAGGGAAACGGCAGGATTGGTGAAAGCGTCTTTTGGCGAGAGCTTTCCATCTACACTAAGTTAAGGCTTAAAATAGAGCTCTAAGCTCTACGTCTCACACCAGACAAAAAAATAGTCTGAATATATATTACACCTTGATTTGGTTGGACATGCACTGACATATTGCGACTTTCAAAGTTAGTTGTCTAACTAAAGTAATTTTAAAGCCGCTATCAGTGTGGAAAGATTCAAGGAAAAAATTCGCACACAAAGTTGCCTAAAGCTAAAAACAGTTTCGCTAGTCATTAGCAGCATAAAGTTATCTTTCCAGCTGTGGATATACTACTCTACATAGATCTACACTACTTCACAGCAAATCTCTTTGATGTTTTTCTATCGCGACATAAAATCGAAAGCACTGAGGCGGTGTCGCCAATCTCAACTCCAACAAAAAAATAAAAATGAAAATAAAAAATCATAAAAGCCATTCTTCCGCTACTAAATCGCAGCACATATTGGTCACTTCC
>NW_016188895.1:0-4042 GCF_001687245.7 Rhagoletis zephyria
AGGTTGAGGAATTAAATGTGAATGTGAATTATTAATAAAATTCAAAACCATTCTAGTGATAGCAAGCGAATTGGAACTGGACCTCATTACCTAAGTGGCACTTACCTGGTTCGGGGTTGAAACTGATTCCTCTACAGTTTATATTTTATCGGAAACTAGATCGCTCTCACGCGCTTCGCTGAGTGTATGAAACTTCTACGTACTACATTAGGTGTAATTTATTTTAATTTAACTCAACATACTTAAAATATGCAAAAATCAGAATGTCAATGAAAATGTTTTAAACATCTTCGGAAAATGTTCAATATAAAACTATCTGAAACCTCTCTCTTGTGATACTTTTTCATACTTATGTGCATTTATTTTAGAAATGAAGCCATTTAAAAATCATTTCGACTAAAAATTTTGAGTTTTACTTTTTAAACCGTTAATTCCTATAATCCAAGTTTAATTTGAATCTCAAACATGTGGAGTCCCTGCTATATACATATATGTGGCCTAGAAATAAAGCCTTTTCAAGACTCTTCCGAGTAAAACTTACGTTATGTATAATAACTCATTAAACTTATAATATAATTTTAATCGAATTTAGATTTTAAATAGGTGGCAACCCTCTTCAAAACCCTCAGAAAACTCTACATATCCAAGCTGAACATTTCTAATTTAAACTCGACTATTAAAACAGGTGGCAAACCTCTTCGAAATATTTTCGTATTAAATCCCTCTTGTCTGACGTCCATATTGTGATACATATTCCAATTATCAAATTCCTTTAGTTTAAGAAGTTTTTGATTTTTCAAACAGGTGGCAACCCTCCCACATGTAGTTTAGAACTAAAAGCCTTATCAAAAATCTTGCGATTAATACCCAGTTGCAGTAATTCATTTAAAATAAATGAATTTAGTTTTTAAACAGGTGGCAACGCTTGTAAAAGGCCTCAGTAATATTTTAAATGCTCAATCTGAAAGTTTCTTAGCAATCTTTCATTTGACACCCATATATTAATTATTCAGATAGCTTGCTAAAAATTAACTTAGTTTTGGCTTTTCGAACAGGTGGCAACCCTTTCCAAAATACTTTCAAACTACAACTTTTTTAAGCCTCTTGTCATCCATTCTTTAATATAATTTTCAAATAAATTATTCCCTTAGTTCAAGTCGAATTTGATTTTTTATACAGATGGCAGCCCTCCTCCATGAGTATGGAATTGATTTTATATGCATATATGGATCTATACCAAGTTCCCCAATCAAAAATATTTTTTGAGATATGACGTGCAGTATGAAAATTCCGTTTTATGGGAGGTGCCTCGCCCCCTCGTATAATCGAGGTTAAATATATCCTATATTTTAAGTTGGGCTAAATGGCACCAGTGTAGAAAATTTAATGAGAATCGGTTGAATAGTTAAAACGTAAAAGCGTAACAAATAAACAAACTCACTTTCGGATTTATAATATTAGTAAGGATAGTTGAAATGGTTGTTTGTTATTGGGGTATTCCATGAGTAAGTGAAACTTTGTGTCCTATTATAAAGTAACTTATTGAACATGGAATGCTTGATGAATCAATGCTAAATACATAAAATTAACGTATTTTTGAAGAAGAAATTTAGTTATATTATTTTATTACTCTGCAAATGCACTCAAAACTTCAACATTAGAAAAGTAATTGAATACGACAATATATTTTAATATAGAAAGCTCTGCAAAATCAAGTATTTACAAAGTTATTATTTTTTTGAAGTGGGGAATAAATGTCTTGATCTTTCTTCGTCCCAAAGAAGCAACAAGGCAGTGCAGAAAAAAAGGCATTTATCTTATATAATGGGATGAAATCACTACGGTTTTCCATGTCCCACCCGTGACAAAAAAGTTTTAAACTTCGTATTGCTTAGTTACTACTTTAGGGATTTTTCTATGATTTCATAACTAGAGTGTATTTATACTATGCAGCCCTATTTCATTTCTTTTATTATATTATAAGTCAGTACTTTAGGGATTTTGAAACGTTTTATCGTGTCCCGCCCGTGACAATCACTTATAAATTTTTTCTAATGGTGCCTAACAATAAAAAAATATCAAACATTGAAGTTCAGGTTGACTAAACACCACAATACCGTTGATGGGCTAAGCGATGTAGTAAAAAATTTCGCGTGGTCAGCTCGAAAAGTCAAGGTAACCATTACTATCATAAAGACGGCAGAGAATTCTATTATGAGGGTTGCTTAACAACAATCCAAAAGTCAATACTCACAATTTTCTCAGAAATTCCAACCAAGAAAATCTGGAAGTTCGCCTAACTTATAAATTCAATCCAATAAATAGCCTTTAAGTGACAAAGATATATGTATCTGCGTACAACTATTCTAATGCACTTTTCGGATTAGACATCGATACACAAGATTTTGTCTGACGTTCTATGGTTTCACCAAAGAATAGCTAAATTTGAGCCTGATTTGTCCATGAAATCAGTTTTCCAAAAAAAACTCAACTGCAGCCACTTTTAGGGCCCATTACTTAATGTCTGGTTAACACTAGCAGCAGATTAGACATCCCTATCGTCGTGATAACAGGAGTCGATATCCATGTTTAATCTGTAGTTAGTGTTAGCCTGATATACATCGCTAGTCTAAACAAACTTGAAAATCATTAAGGCATATTCGAAATTTCATTGCAATCAAATGCACCGTGCAGAAGTGCATTTGGAAAAATGCATATAAAATCTCATGCGTTTGCAAATATTCCATTCTCCCATGCTTTTTAACACATCAATCTGGCGACTTCTAGCTTTTGTTTGGTATAAATATTGCCCCTTAAAATAGATCCTGAAGGAGCAGTATATCGTGCGTCTTAAAATGACTCTACTGCGATAAAAGTGGGTCAATTGATCTTGTATTTGGCCTCTTACAATTATTATACCTAAACCCTTTGATATGGATCTCACTAGAAGCTCCATTTCATGAAGAAACTCGTACGTGTCCTACCCGTGACAAAAGTTGTCCCACCAGTGACAGGAGGATTTTGATTTTTTTAATAATAAACAACTAATTCTTGTTATGGTTTGTGCTCCGTTAGGATTGCTGGTTCTTTTCTGTATAGTCAAACATCTAATTCAGATTGAAATGTTAAGTAAACTCACAGACTTTCCGTAAAATATATATTCTCCAAAAAGCAGTGTCTTTTCTTTGTCCTACCCGCGACAGAAGAAACAGCTCAGAATTTTCCGATATAAAATCAAGTTGGCATATTTTTCGTATTTGGTAATAACTTGTATATTAGTGAACTAGGGGTAGCTTTATCGAAATTTCGAATTGCTTGGTACATTATGCTTAAATTTAAAAAAGAAAAACTATTTTTGCTGTACAAATGTCCTACCCGTGACGATGGAATACCCCTATTGCGTTTTGTGCTTTATTTCTAGTTGAAAACTGGGCTAAGTTTACTGGAGAGAAACTGCTTTTGCCAACATATCCGTCTAGCGGCTGCCTATTTAAAAAATGTTCTATCTAGTGCCTCATTTTCAGTGCTTCAGAGCAAAAGTGTTTTTTTCTCATCGCTCCGCTCTAGCTCTTAGCTCCGTTTCAAATAAGGAAAGTCTTTTTTTTATATATTTAATTACTTTACGAGCCCTAACCGCAAAAGAATTAATCGATTTTTTTGTTTTTTTCCTTTTTGATGCATATGCATCTACAGGCTCTACAAGCACTTCTGTGTCCAAAGGAAAATAGAATAAAATGCTGATTATGTTTTTTTCGCGATTATGGCTCGATATACAAATGCATGTAATTTGATGGGTTGACAAACATAGATATGTATGTATGTACAGCTATTTATATGATTCCAACATATTTCCTCTTTTAAATAAACTGGCTGGAACCAAAAAGCACAGTAAATGAAATGTGGATTTTTTTCTGTTTACCGATTCCATTTTCGAATATTTTGACGATCCGTTTTTCCACTTATGTGTGCGGCAGTAATATATGTACAGACAAAAACCGAAAATGGTTTTGAAACGGATACATTTTTGGCTGTTTTTCGGAAA
>NW_016188896.1:0-4042 GCF_001687245.7 Rhagoletis zephyria
GGGGCTTGGGAAGGAGGTTTGAATGGGATCACCGTTAGTGCGGCTGTAAGTCTCGGATTATAAACTTACCCTCTCCCCAACAATTAAATATATAATATTAAATCATATTACTGAGAACCTAAAGCTTGTATATGTACATATGTAAATATGTAAAAAAATTAAATGTCCTATATCTAACTTATTTACAGGCCGATTTAGTTGCTATTTATAATATTTACTGGCTATGTAAGCAGAAATATTTTTGCCAAAAATAGTCTCGTTAGGTGACGCCAGGATCGAGATATTTTGAAAGCCCGTATTTATGCTCTGATTTGTTTCACATTTGGCATGTTTAGTTGAAACGTAGTATTTGGGGCATAGATTTGCAAGAAATGGAACCGCTGGTGGCGCTGATGTCCAAGTAAAAAGTACGCTCGACATAAAATGCATGTTTTCTTCCCGTTAAAAAGTCTATATTAACAAAATCTTTTCAATGGAAATTTGAGTAACGTAAAGCTAGGTAACGTCTCGTCAGATAGTTTAGCTGATTAAACATAAAGCAGAAAAGATTTATACATTTAAAAACTTGGAAAATTAACCTTAAATATTATTACAACAAAAACTTGTATACAAATATTCTTGCACAATTCACAGAGTTTTGCAATTTTCCAAACTTCGAAGTCAAAATCCACTTTATTTTTTTGTAACGTCACGTTAGCGCGTATTTTTACTAATAACTTTAAATGGCTACTACAAAGAGTTGTAACTTTTTTTTTTTACTGAATAAGGGGCCATTTAATTACTATGCAAACATTTTTTTAACATTTTGTCATACGAGTGTCACGTAAAGCCACCCAACGGGGCCAGAAGCGCTCCATTAGTTCTATTAGAGCGCACCATATTCAGCAGTAAGCGCTCCCTTCCTAATTTCATACTTCATTGTATTTTTACATTGTGTGTGATTAGAAAGAAGCGCTCCCTTGCTGATCTCAAAGAAGCCTTGGTCAATTAAAAACTATTGACAACTACCGGACCGCTGCTACCATCACTGATGCACAAATGAACAAATGTAGAAATAACAAGAAGCAGTAGTAATTAGTTGAAAGTTTACTCCTACAAGGACTACTTCGCGGAGATTTGAAAAATGGAATCGGTTTTTTTTGCCGGATCCCACTTTTCAAAAATCCCGAAATTCCCGGGGTCTTAGTACCGGGTACCGATTGTGATAGGTAGTATCTTGCCGAAACCACAACATACCAAATTTAGGAATTTCACTGTGTATTTTTTTTCTGTGCATTTAACCAGACCCATCTACCAACATCTATTTCAACCCGCTGAATTCGAATCTGAGGTCCATTTCATTAGTACACCCTCAAGGAAATTGCGAAAAATGGCAATAAATCCGCAATTTATAAGTAACTAGAGTGCCAGTTACTGTCGAAATTCGACAGTTTTTTTAGTTTTAGAAGCCTTGGAGAGGTTTTCTAACTTAACACGTAGCAAAACTTATACGGTACAAATTAACTAACCGGAAAATCTTCTGCTAAAACGTAACTAAATTTTTTTTTATCTGAGAAGGTCATTGGAGGACTTCGGCAGGACTTGGAATTGACCCGATACATTCAATTTTATCGATAAATTTCATTGATTTGATACATATTGATAGTTCGATGAATTTCAAGAACATTAAAATTCGATAACTCAACAAAATTCGTTAACTCGACCAATTTCGATAACTGTGAAATTCGATGGCTCGATAAATTTCGATAACTCAAAAATGTAAAAACTTTGGATACCTTTATAAATTTTTACTTTTGACATCTCCACATTTTTCGAAAACTATCTAAACATTTTGATAACTCGTTACACTCTGTTAAGACGATTAAATTCGATAAGCAGTGATAAATCGATAAGCTTATATAACCTTGAAATTTCGATAAATCGATATATTTTGAAAATTCCATAAACTTCGCTTCGTTGAACCAACCAATTTCAGTAGATCAATAATTATCGATAACTCTGTAAGTTGAAAGAACTCCATGCATTACGACACCTCGATAAATTTCGTTAAGTCTATAAATAATGATAATTCAATAAATATCGATAACTTGATACATTTCTTTAACTTGACAAATTTCGTTAATCCCACACGTTTTTATAGCTCGATACCTATCCGTAAATTTGTAGAACTAAGTTCGGAAAATTTCAACTGTGTTAACCTAATTCTTATGTATTTCTCATTGTCTCCATTTTCGCTTTTATTTCAATTTTCGTCTTTACCTTCACTTTTGCCTTTTTTTGTCTTATCCCTTGTTTCTTCATCTTGTAATGCCATGTGTCATGTGATGTCATGCCATATAATGTGAGGTCATATCATATAATATCATGTCACGTAATATCGTGTGATGTGATATCATATTATGTGATGTAATATCATATTATGTGATGTAATACCATGTGATGTCTCTTCATATCATGTGATAAATTGTGATGTGATGTCATGTAGTGTGATCACATTCCATGTTCCGATTAGTATATCGATAACCCTGTTGATAACTGTGTCGATAAAAATACCGATAACAATATCCATAAACATATAGAAAAATACAACGATTGTAAAATCGATTAATTCATCGATAAATATAACAATCATCAGTATCGATTATTGTACATATCGTTAACAATATAAATGACTAAATCGATAGCAAAATCAATTATTTAATCGATTATTATGCCGATAACAATATCCATTATTGTATCGATAAAAATATCTAGTTTTATATCGATAACAATAGCGATCTTCATCCTCATCATTTTCTTCATATTTATCTTTATTTTTGCATATTCCTCTTCACCTTTACCTTAAAGTGTTTAAATTTACTTTGATCTTCGTTTTTGCCTGTACCTCTAGGCATCTTTGTTTTTGTTTTTATTCTCAAACCGCTAAACCGCTGAGAACCATGTCCATGTGCATTATTCCCCTTGAATTTGACAATTTACTCCCAACCAACGAACTGCCACTAAAGAAGTTTCACTTCATAAATTCAAGAAATGTTTTTACCCTTTTAGTTACCCTAATTCTTATGTATCTCTCATTGTCTTCATTTTCGTCTTTATCTTCACTTTTGCCTTCTTTTTTTTTTACTTCATCGTTATCATTTATTTCTTCATCTTCATATTTATCGTTATTTCAAAGCTTAATTTCGAATGTGAAGTGAAACAACATGCGAAACATGTCAAATTGAACATGTTGCAACAACATCTTTACACAATTCGAAAATGTTTAACCGACAGTTTTGGCCGTAGTTTTCACCCAATTATGAAACCATAAAAACTCTGCTCATCTACGGAAAAATGCCTTTCCAATGGCGTTCTTGGTTTCGAATCGGTAGAATCGTCAAACGAACGGGACAAAATTTATGTTAGCGTATTAATATATAGATGACTGAGATAAAGAGAAATATAAAAATAAAAATAAAGACAAATTCAAAGATAAAAACAAGGTTAAAAATAATGATAAATATAATGAAATAGATAAAGACAATGATACCAATAAAGACAGAAACAACAATAAAGATTAAAATGAAGTTAAAGGCTAGGAATAGGGTTAAGGTTTAGCAGATGGCTAAGTTTTTTTAATAGTATACATTCATTTCGATCGCTTTTTGTCACCTTCAAATAATTGATGACGGTAACTATAAATATGATTCAAAGAAATGCAAATAACCAATTTCTTGTTGCATGTAAAAACATTTTAATGATTGAAAAATAATTTAGTATGGATAATGCAAAAGCTCGTATAAGTGAAGTGGAGCAGTGAATTATGGAATTTTGCACTTTCATTTGTATTAAACAAGTTTTTAAGTTTAGCAAAAATTTACTTTTAAGCAAATAACTGTTACAGACGAGGACTTTAATAATGACACATAAATAATTGCCAAGCATAAAAAGCAAAAGCAGAAAGTGTTAAGATTGAAAAATAACGTTTGTTTTAACAACAGTTACAAATGTGCTAAAAAAGAGGATCATAAATAATACAAATCCACTGCGGCATAAACAAGAA
>NW_016188898.1:0-4042 GCF_001687245.7 Rhagoletis zephyria
GAATTAAAAAGAGTTACACCATGTTACAGTTTTGCTCGTCACTGTATATTCTCTAACCAGTGTTTTTAAATTGAATAAATTTAAAGGCGAATAGAGCGAAAAATAAAAATCATAATAAGAAATCTATGGCGCCAAAGTACATTCAACTTTCTTTTTTTTTCCCAGTTGGTTGCAAGACAAAATAAATATACCGTTAGTTATATGCGTATGTGCATACAAAAATACATACACATATGTATGTACATACATATAACTATAATTCAAAATAATATTCAGGAGGCTTCATACTACGCTTACATCACTTCCGCTTATTATATTATTTATGTCGCCAACGACCGCTGAATATGTAAATTTGTATGAATGTGCTAGTAAATTGTGAAGCACGTGAATTTTATAAATCCAATTTTCATGCTACTGGTTAGGTAGGAAAAATGTGCGACTTCTTGCCGTTGGGTAAAATATTTTAATCTTACATGGTAAATACGTCTATTATTTTACGAAAACTTGCAGTCATTCACACCGTGTCACGAACGCCCTGGCGCATTATGGAGGGGTTTTTGATTAATTTTTGATGTGATTTTTATGCATATGTATGTACATAGAGACAAAAATGCGAGGGTAATTTGAAAAGTCAGTGACCGTTTTTATTTCTCAACATAGTCTCCTTTTAGCTCTAAACATTAGCTACAGTGTTTTCCAATTTTTTTATTTCCTTCCAAATAACAGGGTTTTCAAGGTCCTAAAAATAAGCGTTTGTTTCAGTGATGAGCTCTTCATTCGACCGAAATATATAAAAAAATATATTTTTTAAACGTTCCTTTGAAGTGTGCAACCAATTTGCGCTCGGACTATTGAATTCTTTGCCAGAACCAGAAAATTTTCTATTAAATGCGCCTGAAAAGTTCTAAAAAGTTAGCTAACAGTAATTTTTTATGCTTTATTGCTTACTTTCAAATGCATTCGCAAGTGCCATAACGTCAACAGCTTTATTAGGGTGAACTTCCGGGAACATTCGGATGGATTCTTGATTGAATGTGAATTGACTGAATTTTCATCATACTGACTAGACACACAGAAAAGAAAAACAAGATAACAAAAAACACTTTCGATTCCCTTTTCACTCGAGAATTCGGAGCGCTCCGAAACGCTCATTTCAGGTGTTGCTGTCGGGGTCGTTTTTCGCTCCATACTTGGAGCGCCCGCATTTGGCTAGCTGGGTAAACGTAAACACTCTCTGGCAACTTCTTAATTTGTTCACCTCACCGAAAATGTAGCAACAAATTTTGCCGACTAACTCACGAGTATTTGCAATCCCGCATTCATGCCATAATTAACGAACCATGTCACAACAACTGTTTTCTTCGCCACCATGGATTTTTAATCAGCGCGAAGATCGCTGCCACCCACTCGTGTGCAGGTGCAGTGGAACAATAGCCGGAGTGGAGATTAAGTAACAGTGCAGTCGATCAGTGTGGCTGGCACTAAAGAAACGTATCTACATATGAATGTAGGCCGTTGCGTTGTGTAACCGCCGAAGTGTAGTGGGAAGTGAAGAGTTTCCCACATTTTTTTAATGAGTGAATGCTGTTGTTGATGGCTTATTGACAGCTTAGCAGGAAGGAGGCTGTTGATTATTGAAGTGAGAAATTGGTGAATTTTCGCCTCTTTTTAAGCTAATTTCGCTTGGCAACTTCAGCGTTTAGTTTTGCACATTTTTTTAATAATATTTCTTCTATGTTTGCGTTGTGCTCCGGCAAATCAAGAAAATAAGAAACACAAAAAAAGTGTCTAAGCTGAGCCTACACTTCGATCTTTGCACTTGTAAGTGCGAGAAACCGAAGGCGAAAGCAACTAGCAGTAGCAGTAGCAAATGTACTAACTTTGTTTGCATACTGGCTCAGCGTAATTAGTTTAGACTTAACTAAGTTACTCCGGCGGCAATTTTTTCCACTCAGGTATCCATTTAGTATAATTAAGTATATGGGTACATATATTATACACATACATACATATGTATGTACATTAGGGTGGTCCAAAAAAAAAGGAAGGTCGAAATTTTTAAGCTCTCACCCCATAGGATTGTTCTATATCGAAAAAATATACATCAACTATTTATTTTGAAATCAAAAAATATTTAGAGGTCGCTCAAAGTTTTCCATGTATTTTATATGGTAAAAAAACCAATTTTCGTAGAAATGGTCTAGAATTATTGAAAACCAAAATTTTTCGATCGGAAAATTCTGATTATCTTGCATTTTCTCGTGTTTTTGGCGGACCTATAAGATATAGTTACTATGAAAAAATTTTTAAATAAACACTTGGGCACTACTATGGGGAAACTTCTGAAGAGATACAGAGTTTTCCGAATGAAAAATATTGATTTTCAAGAATTCCATAACATTTCTACAAAAAGAGGTTTTTCCCCCATATAAAATGCATGGACAACTTTGAGCGCTTTGAGCGACCTCTAAATATTTTTTGATTTCGAAATAAAAAATAAGGGTATATTTTTTTCGGTTTCGGACAATCTTAGGGAGTGAGAGAAAAATAATTCCGACTTTACTTTTTCCCGCATGCATTTTTGGGCCACCCTAATGTACATACATACCATATATGCATTTCTGGTCTTATATTAGTACTTTACATGTTGCTGCAGCCATTGCCTGCCTTGGCATAAATCAATTTTCTTGCTCACGTCACAGGCACGCGAGTAGCATAAAAAGCCACCACAAATGTATGTATGTATGTATGTATGTAAGTACATACGCCATAGTAGGTGAGTCACATTTTAAGGAGATGCGGTTTGCAAATTAACAATTTGAGGCCATTAGCCGATATGAAGTTGTGCAGAGCGATTATTTAGGAAGTAAATGAGCGATTATTTATCTCTTCTATTAAACTCCAGTATAAAGAATTGGTACCTTCGTTGGCAAGCCACATATTGATGTTAAGTTTTAAAGATTAGACGTGGATTCAAGAAGGATTAGAAACATGAGCCACTTAACAGTAGTAACAATTTTTATTTTTTGAATTTTGAATTGTGTCGTGATTGCACAGAACCACCGATATGTATGCAAAAAGCTAGTATTTAGGTCAATAAATCGATACATATGTATGTTGGGAACGATATCAGTAGGCGTTTGTATATATTTATACTCATAATTTCGATAATAATGCCCATGAAAAGTATATTAGTACATCTATTTTAACGATAACGATATCGATGATAAGAAGATATCAAAAAATATACGAAACACAATATCGATAAATATATCGATACCGAAATTTTTAATGAAATTGAAAAACGCCAGCAGATATATTGAAAAGAGTAACAGTACCTATTTCCTAGAAATATCGAAAATTTTTTCGATAAGTACATTAATAAAATTATCGATTATAATGTCGATAACGCTATTTTAAAATATATTTCTTCATAAATTTATCGATAACGAAGCTAGAAAAAGATTTTTTTATTAAAAAAAAAGAGAACCAAGTGCCCTACATCAAAACTTAATGAGTGCAATGCAAATTCACAGTTTGGTTTCCATCACAGCTCCTAAATTCTGTGTCAAGGCCCTCTATTTGTCAACCAGAAATAAACGAATTTTTTTTTTGGTATGTAATTCGGCATCTCATTAATTTCAGCGATTCTGATTACCAATTCTAGTACTAAGTATTTTTTGATAAAATTGTTTTTGCAACACTTAAAACAGAAACTTTCCCTCACCCCACAATTTTTGCGCTCATGCTTCATTACTATGAAATCAATATCACATTCCATGAACTCTTAGCGCTCACTCAAATTTTGTGGTACGTATGTATGAGCACATGTTAGTGTTTTTTTTGCATTGCGGTTTGCCACAAGGGTATCAAATGTGTTTCTCTCTTCTCCCTTNTTACCAATTCTAGTACTAAGTATTTTTTGATAAAATTGTTTTTGCAACACTTAAAACAGAAACTTTCCCTCACCCCACAATTTTTGCGCTCATGCTTCATTACTATGAAATCAATATCACATTCCATGAACTCTTAGCGCTCACTC
>NW_016188900.1:0-4040 GCF_001687245.7 Rhagoletis zephyria
GCCAACAACACACTCCTTAACAAATAACTACCCGTGCTGCTATCAATCAGGCTGCTTAGCTTGCGCACATGACGACCGCCATAACTACAGCTGCAGCACATAATCCACCATTGCGATTTTTTTCGGCTGCTGCTGATTGGCTCTGCCACGTGCTGAACGCCTTTTGCGCACTCATCGCTTGTTGCGGCACTCCAACGGGCGTACTCTTTTCAGCAACCATCTTTGTAAGGCTAGCTGCTGTACGAGTGAGCGAGAGCGCAAAGGCGGCAATGCATGTTAGCTGCGCTCACACGCAAAAGGGCGCATGCTATGTACTGTTCTAACATTTAGGTTTGTTTTTGGTGCTCACATTTTTTGTTGCGCCTTTGCGTATTTGCCTCTCGCACATTACGGAGTATCTCTTGTTTGGTTGTTGATGTTTTTTTGCTTTTCTTGCTTTATTTCTTGTTTCGGCTGACAAACAGCTTGCACCAATTTTCTCTTTGTGTGGAAGGAAACTTGTTTGGCTGGCTTTGTTTGCTGCCCGGCGTCAGCGGCATCGCCGCCTACGGATTAACTCTGCTGCCACAATCATCGTCGGCGGCCCATTGTCGTTAGCGGGATCTCCACTTACTCACTTGGTTAGTTAAGATTTGATTGTCGAGTTTAACTGTCGACAAACAAGACACGACGACACGAATGGCACGACATTTACAGTGGTTTTACATAGATATGTACATATGTATCTACAAGAGCGAGTGCTTGCTGTACCAAGGAGAGCGACTAGTGGCGAAGAGAGTGTTGGGCTAAAAATCAGAATGAAACCAATTGAAATACAGGCAAAGTGCTAGCACTCATACAACGAAAGCCGCCACCACCACTATTGCAGTTCAAATCTCGTCATGTATTTTGTGTATTGTGGAAAATAAGAAGAACAACAACAACGCGCTAATTGCATATGTATGTACCTACATATCCACATATCTGAAAGCAGGGAGAGTCGGCAAAAAACTCGAAAATCANCCAATTGCAGTTCAAATCTCGTCATGTATTTTGTGTATTGTGGAAAATAAGAAGAACAACAACAACGCGCTAATTGCTTATGTATGTACCTATATATCCACATATCTGAAAGCAGGGAGAGTCGGCAAAAAACTCGAAAATCAACTTGTCTAGTTAGCAAACTTCAATCTAGTTTCGAACAGTTGCCTGCGAAACGTCGAGTGGAGAGGTTGGCCCGATTGGATGTTAGTGCGCAGTGTCGGCCGTCAAAGAGTCAGTCAGTCGTACATTAAAATTAATTGTTAACAAGCAAACTAGAAAAACAATAACAGCAAACATATACTGCAATGAGAAGTAGTGCAAAGTGAAGAGTGAAGGCGCATGCATGCAACAAAAATATACATACATACAAACATAGCGGCGCATACATATACATATGAGAATGCAGACGATTTGATTGAGTAAAGTGAAATGTTGAGTTGTGCGCAAGAAGCANGTACATACATATACATATGAGAATACAGACGATTTGATTGAGTAAAGTGAAATGTTGAGTTGTGCGCAAGAAGCACCAACAAAAAAAATAAAATAAATAAATGAGGCGGCTAATCAGAGAGAATCTTAAGGAGAATCAACGTTTGTTAGAGGTTTGTTGCAGCGCGACTTGACTCGTACGACTAACTGATTTGTAATTTGATTGATTTCAATTTTTGTGTCGGCTGTCCGCTGTCAGTTCTCAGCTAACTGCAAACGTGTTTAGATGTCGGGAAACTAGTTGCTGCGTACGTGCGCTCATTAATCGAATGCAACATTGAACAAAAAAAAAAATAGAATACATTTTTGAAAATAAAATTAACTGTAAAGTACCAGGCATAACAACGATACACAACAGAGTGAATTAAATAATTTGCAAAGTGTTGCCTGAAATAAACTAATATCTAACTTTAAAATAAAATATACCTACTGTGAACAAATTTTCGAGCTCGAAAAAATTATATCGGAAACTGTGCACACCACTCTCGCCCTCTAGTTCCTTGCTTTTGGTGTGTTTTTATCCGTCGGCTTTAGTAGACCAACGCCCATCGAGCATCTTCATACACCACGTACGCTTATCGTAACATGCTTTGTCCGCTCACCANATCAGTTCTCAGCTAACTGCAAACGTGTTTAGATGTCGGGAAACTAGTTGCTCCGTACGTGCGCTCATTAATCGAATGCAACATTGAACAAAAAAAAAAAATAAAATAGAATAAATTTTTGAAAATAAAATTAACTGTAAAGTACCAGGCATAACAACGATACACAAGAAAGTGATTTAAATAATTTGCAAAGTGTTGCCTGAAATAAACTAATATCTAACTTTAAAATAAAATATACCTACTGTGAACAAATTTTCGAGTTCGAAAAAATTATATCGGAAACTGTGCACACCACGCTCGCCCTCTAGTTCCTCGCTTTTGGTGTGTTTTTATCCGTCGGCTTTAGTAGACCAACGCCCATCGAGTATCTTCATACACCACGTACGCTTATCGTAACATGCTTTGTCCGCTCACCATGCGTCCTGCTAGCCCTGCTGAATCAGAAATCTCCGTCGGTGGCGCACCCAGCCCATTGCCCCACCACCAAAGCCAGCACCACCATCAACCATCTCATGCACAGCCGTCACAACACCGCAGCACCATCGATCTGCTGCAGCATCAACAAATGCTCATGCAACAACATGCAGCCGCCGCCGCAGCAGCAGCCGCTGCAGGTTTGACACGCACCGGCGCCGAGGAGTATTTCCAACCACTGAAACGCCTGCGTATGTCCAGCAGCGAAATGGAGGAGTCGTCAACGGCGAATCGCACACCAAGTCCGCTGCAAACGCACAGCACTACACTACCGCCACCCGCACCAACGTCCGCGACCACAGCAACAGCGAATGCCGCCGCGACAGGCACCGCTGTTAAATCGAATATTGAGGGTGTCAAAAGCTTTACCATTGCTGATATTTTGGGTCATGAGAAGCGCGCCACGTCCACTTCGCCACCCTCACAGCTGGCAGCGGCGACGGCACAGCAGCAGCATGCCGCGACTACACCCACACGCCCGTTGTTGGGCGCCAGCGGTCTGTTGCAACCACGCACCGAGCCGCTGGATATGGTAAGCGCTGCTGCAGCGGCTGCCGCTGGCATGCCACATCATATGCTTTTGCCGGGTGCGCAAATTGTACGCCCCTGGGATCATTTGTTGGGCCCGATGCCAGTGCGTCCCTTTATACCCTCAGCACTGTTGCACTATGAACAGCGCTTGGCGCTGGACTATCATCGGCAATTGCAGGAGCATTTTAATGCCCAAGCGCAGCTGTTGCGTCACATGGGCATGGATATGATACCGTCTGAAAGTGGTTCGGAGCGCTCCAGTTCGGCGGCTAGCGATTGTTGTTCGCCGGAAATTGCCCGCTCGTCGGGGGAGCCATCGACCGGGGCGGCGCAATCGGCGACGGGTGAGCGCGATCGGGAACGCATTTCACATACCTCAACTTCAGGTAATGGCGGGGGCAATAATATGGGAAGCAATAGTTCGGGCTGCGGCAGTGGTGCAAATAACGATAATGCGGCGAACAATGGCTCGAATTCGAAAGGCAAGCCAAATGGAACGCCCTTGGATGCGCTCTTTCAGATGACAACAAAAGACTTTGATGAAGCACAAGGTGAGTCATCTTTTTTATGAACATATTTTTCAGGACAGAATTATGTATACATAAAGGCAGTGTAGGGATTGTCGTTGCACAGTAGGCGTCGTAGCCCCTCTTTCTGGGCAAAAATTAATTTTTTGCTGTGGCCATGTATGAAATAATCTAATCCAGCAAACATTATTTAGGAACGAATAGAAAATGATTCGAATTCTAATGTGTTTCTCTAAGGTAGTAAGTTAGAAGACAATTCAAGAGAGTCGAGCATTACTGTATTCTCTACGAAAAGGGGACTAAGTTCTCAATATCGTGGAAAAGGTTAGATATCTAAACGCATTGTAACGTTGAATTCCAATTGTTTTCTTATGTCTAGTGTTTTCAT
>NW_016188901.1:0-4040 GCF_001687245.7 Rhagoletis zephyria
GATCTAAATATGTCCATTCTTTTCTTCATTTACATATTCACCCCCACCATTGTTATTAGGTTAGGTATTTAAATTTTCCTTCCTCTTTGTCTTTATATCTAGGTTTCTTTACTTTTATTTTAATTTCTGTATTTATCCCTTTCTTCTTCTCCATACTCAACTTTACCTTCTTCCTTGTTTGAGTCTAATCTATTCATGTACATATGTACATACGTACATCTTATTCCTAAACTGCTGCTTAGCACGTTTCTTTAATTCGCTATCAATATTAATGCATACATTTAGGGGGCATTTCCGCCCCAACCATGTACCTGTATGGCATTGGTATTGGTGTGACTTTTGAATTGATTTTTTCGCTCTATTTTAAACTGATTTGAAATTTTAAAAATTGCCTGCACATCAGCATCAAAATACCTTTCTAATGATATATAATTGTTTATACCTTAGAAGTATTGTTTAGCCGTAAAAGGGGTGTAAAGGAAACATGATTGCCTATTTATATAATGATGATGTAAGCTCATCATACTTACTTTAATCTTCTTTAACCTCGGTTTTTCAGAATACAACAAATACGATCCACTCAAAGCCGAAATTCACAGCATTCATGAGCAACAGAACACCATATTGATATTGTTGATCGTCTTGCTTGCACTCATTGCTATAAGATATATATACAAATGTGTACGTTGGTTTCGACGTAATCGCATCTTCACATCAATGCTAAAGAAGCTGCACAAGCAGCATGAAGCCGCCGGCACTGGCACAAATGGCAAGGATATGGTAGTGGGAGCGACAATATCCAATGTGATGGCCATAAATGGTGATATGGAGCGTGCGCCATCGCAGATATTTAGTGTAACGGGTAAGTGAAAGAGGAATGCGTAAGAAATTTGAAAGGGAGAGAGTAATCTTAAATTAACACTTTTATTTTTAAAATCCAAATTAATGTTTCTTTTCTTAGGCGCTGAAGGTTCGGTAATGACAATGACAACACCAGTCAGCACACGCTATCCGGCGGAGAATAGCACTACACCAACAACTGTGGTGACAGAGTATTCGTATGATAATCAAGCGCTTGCAGTGACGCCTGTTTCGGAGAAACCAAATGGTGGTGTGCACGCCTTTTGAACGAATTTGAGGATATGTTTGCCATAGCGAGAAGAGCGGAGTTGGGGAGAGGATTTTCTATCGAGAGACAGTAAAGGTAAAAAATGAGCGAATAACGTATTTGGAAGATCTGTCGTACGAGAGGCGTAATGACCCTTAATTAAATGATATTATATATTGAATCATCAGTATAAAAATTGTGAAAGTATTACACGTCGGCCCAGTAAAGGAAGCTTTCACGACTACTTAAGCTAATTAGGCATTCGCTGAAGATCATCATTATATTGGCGCCGATCGTGTAAGAGATGATCAATCTTATGGAAGCAAATACTTTATACCTACCACCTCGCTTGATTGAGTATCTCAGTCGGGAGGTTCGTTGTTTTGTTCGAGCCATTGATTTGATTAAGCGCATTAGGCGGGACCGAAAAACTCTACACTTTACTTTACTAACTTTAAGGTTCTTGGAGAATTCTTCTAGAATTTCAAAATTGAAAAATTGATTTTTTAGCTTCACCCTACTGTTCATTTTCCTACACCCCTATGCAAATATCAATAAAAAAAATTCTATAAAAGCAGCTAAAAGCTAGTTACTTTGGCAAAAAAAATTTAATATCTACAAGATTCAATTTTTTATGAATCGCTTATGACTCGTATGTAAAGTACACCTGTGACGTCAATTATACACTCATGTACTTAAAATTAGTAATTTATTTAGCTGTAAACTAATGAGAAATCATTGGTGAATTGTTTGAATAAGCAACAAATACATCATTGAAGAAGATATTAGAGAGCAAATGTGAATTCTTAAAAAAAAAAANAAAACATCACGTCCATTAAATAAGTGATATTTACCAATTTAAGTAGACTGTAAGTTATGCTTCCATATACAATACTATGTAAACGTGTATGTACTTAAAGTTTATTGAATATTTAAATAAATTTGGTATGTAAATACTATATTGAAATACACACTGATATAAATAAAAAGTATATGTATATATATTTATGCGTAAAATACGTCCATATGATATACTTAGATTCGATTTCTCTAAAAGTGTGTTTTGCTTACCTGTGATGCGAAATTCTGTATTATTTGTATGACTAATAGCTGGGCATAAAATTTCTAAATTTTTGAATACATAAGCCTAATCATAAGCAATAATATCACATCGCCAGATTTGCGTAATAATAGCTTCAATCTATCGGCAAATCAAAAATTTGTTTGTTATAAGAAAATCGCACTAAATTGCTTAGCAAATATTGAAAGGCATTGAGTGTTGTAGAAAGAAAAGAAAACAATTTGCTCTACTTACTGATGCGATGAACTGGAATAACCAACTATATTTTTAGCACTTTATAAACACTAATAAACACATTTTAAATATATCTCACCCTAAATCAAAAACCGTCACAACTAAAAATTTTTCAAAATGCATTTTTTTTACACAAATCAGTTCACAGACTATATTTATATAACGTACCCCAAAATATCTTCTTCTTTTTTCTTTAACCGAAAAAAATACTATTAAAACGGTTCTTGTTTGGCTTGCGTCGCACAGTGTTCTATTTTGGAAAAAATGGACAAAACGAAATATGTATCTCCAGAAGAGATAGTATAACGAGAAGAGATAGCGAAATAGGTGAAACAGTATTTTAAGAATTTTGAAGTAGATAATTCAGGAAGAATATTTAGTATCGTTGGGTAAAATAATTACTTTGACCTTTAAGATGACGTTCAAATCGCAAGGTTTTTTTTTGTTTTTACCTGAAACCAATATTCAATGAAAATTTTAAAAGTTTTAAGCCGATATTTTTGCTGTTGTGCTGCATACATTTTTCCATAGTCGTAATAACCGAAAAAGGCACTCATTTTTTTTCAAGTTCATTGCATGCTGTATGTTGAAAAAAAGCAAAAACAAAACAAAAATTTTGCTTCTGAAGGGCGGGTTTGTGATCAAAGTAATTTTTCATTCAATCAGACCTTTAAATTGACCTTAAAAATAAAACCCTTATTTGTTCCGTTTTTTACCTAAAATAGCTTGCAAATGGATTATTTGTCGCAATGGCAAAAAAAATACAGTAGCTTATATACTTTGCTTCTCCTCTCGCTCTGGAGATACTTGATTTTGTAAATTTTTTTTCCAAAATAGAACACCATGCGTCGCTTGCGCAGCATCAACAGTTTTTCGCCTCTCCTGAACATTTGAGATATTTTGAGTTGTGAATGTTTTTTATTTAGCGTGCGATATGTAGTATTTAACTTAGCTGGCACTAGAAAGTGCTGGTTTGTTGGTTTAACAACTTCAATTAGCACTTTTACGTGCTATTTTATAACCAGAGATGCGGCCTTTGATAAAGCTCAGATACATAAGAACCTCTTCTGGCTAGCTCGTCGGCCATCTCGTTGCCATGAATGCTGCTGTACACCGGTGCCCAGATCAGTTCAACGACATGCGTAACTATCCGCCAAAGCGGTAACGTACTCTGGGCATTATTAATTTATTATTTTGAACATTAAGTTGAAAAATTCTCGTCGCTACGCCACAAACCATTTTTGGACCATCCGTAAAAGTAGACGCTTCGAAGCGTTTCGTAAAAGCAGCATTTTTCCACCCCATCATTGATAGAAATATTGTGCCGAAGTTTTTTTCGCGAAGAGAAGCGTCGAGCAGATGTAGTAAAATTTTTCGTAATATTTGGGCCATTAAAGAAGTACAGGATACGTCCATGCTCGTAAGTCCATTTTTTTCCACGGACTCAGTGCCCTCCACCTAAGTGCACTCTGTGAAGCACTATATTTTATAAAATGTTCACTCGGTAGCATAAATATAACAGACGACATCCAGCGCCTCTGTTGGATATGATCTGATCAACTCATAATGGCGAACCACCCATCCGTACGTTCATTGCATAAGATCGGGGCGTAACCT
>NW_016188902.1:0-4039 GCF_001687245.7 Rhagoletis zephyria
ACCACAAAATGGCGGTTTACATATTTTTTACAACCTCCTAAATATGTGTTTAACAAATGAAAGGCCTTGACTAGCAGAAGACAGTAAATCATGAAAAGGTTCCAAATTCAAAATGGTTTACACCACAAAACAACGGATTACATTTACTTTTTTCCATGGCCTCAATATTGGTATCAAATTTAAGGTTTGACGAGTAGAACACAGTGCATTTTAAAAACAAAATTTTTATCGAAAATGGCATCCAAACAAAATGGCGGATCCTTGAAATCTAGGTATCTAATCAAAACAAAGGACTTAGTTTTAGTTAGCTTTTCATACATTATATGCATCATTATTATGTTTTTACAACTTTTATTTTTTTTACTTACTACATATATGCAATTAGCTTTCTTAGAAAGATTTTTAGAATGCTTAATATTATTATCATAAAGTGTAAGTTTGAAGTAGCTAGGACTTACCGTTGGTTTTGGCAATTTTTTTGTTGAAATGCCTTCAAAAATATTTGAAAAAATATTTGTATGGAAGAAAATCCACAACACCAGCCATCAAAAAAGCCAAAAATCAACGGTAAGATCGAGCTTCTTCAAAATTGCATTTTATTGCACTAACATTGAATGGGTTAAAAAATTATATACTCAAAATATCTCTTAGAAATTTAAATGAAAACCATGAAACAGGTACCGAGAACGTGTTCCAGTTTTTATTTAGCTCTGCACGAGAGCAAAATGTGATGTAAAGAACGTTCCCACAAATGAGCCAGACGGCAACAAAACTTTCGGTAACGTTTCCAATGAGAACAAAATAAGAACGAAATTATCGTGAACGTTTTCAAGAAGAATCAAATAAGAACACAACTCTGCGGGAAACAACTACAAAGCGGGAAACAAACGTTTTGAGAACGTTAAGTTAAGAATGAGATGGGCATTTACGTGTTGGCATAAAAAATTATTTCACTGAGCACCACGATTGTTAACCCTAAGCCAGAGGAAAGCTGGATCATTTTGACTTCCAGATCGTTTATTATTAGCGTGAACTGTCTTTTTGTGGAACAATTTTTCATTTTCTGTGCAGGAAAAGTTTGTGTCTTAAGTCTTTCGTTGCATAATTATGTTTCAGTTCTTTTTTGATTAATTGTAATATACAATAATTTTAAGCTAGTAGAACGCTCTCGATCCCTTTCTTCGCGAATAGTTCAGAGCAGATTTGTTACCGTTTCGTTCTATGTCAGAAAGTTCCTGAGATTCTAATTCTCAAATTGTTCTTCGAAGACACATCCTTAGACTTTTCTTTCCATTTTGCACTCTGAGAAATGCTCTCGCTTAGAAATGTGCTCGCATTTGGTTCTCTTTCCACAGGGGTTTGTTCTGATATATGTAATTCCCATTGAGAACGTTCTCGACAGTTTTGTTCTCATTTTGGTTTTGGTTTTGAAGCGTTCTTGGGAACAAAACTACAAAAACGTCAGTCCTTGAAATTTTTACGAGAGTTTGTTGATCTTTTTTTAAATATTGCACAAAGTGTGAAACTTGTAATATGAAATCATGTTAGAATTAAATCGAATAAAGTAAGCTGAAATCACGAATGCAGACAAATATTATAATGATAAATCGCGTTAAATACGTCATAGCGAATTTGCCCGCCATAGATACATATGTACTTGTGCATATACATACATACATTTGAGCATTTACCACATCCAAAGGTCATTCATTTAACACATAGATACAATGTACTCGTGTATAAGTTAGTGAACGTCAAAGTATGTTGAAAATTTAATTTCAATCTGCACTAAACTCGCAATTGAATGACGGACTGCTGTATTCGTAATCGGGTAATCGTGTGGAGAATTCTAAGTGGAATAATTGTATGAGTACTCTACTTTTTAGTTATAACGAAGGTGCATATACCATATCTACATATACATACATACATACATATGTACATATATCCATGTGCTCGTAAATCGCTAGAACACCAAAACGTTAGAATAGCTGGCGGGTTGGTGATAAGTGCTCGCATATCGCGCTTGAGTACGCCGCGCTAAAGAAAGGTTCGTTTATTGCAGCAGCAACAGCAGCAGCACCTTCAAAAGCCATACAGCGACACTTGAGCGCAATTTCAATTGACTGACTTGTATAGAATGCACGCATATGCATACACAAAGAGATTAAATCAATTCATAGTGTGCTATGTTTTGTATTTAGTTATGTTTGAATGTGAAGTACATTAGGATGCATTTCAAAGAAAAAAAAAAATGTGGTTTTTGACTGGAATTATAAAACTTATTATATTTTAAGACTTCCGCCAAAATATTTCGGAAAGGTATTGAGTTTTACGTGAGTTAGACCGATGTAAAAGTAGCTCCAAAAATGCAATTATTTTGATTCCTTTGATAAAATTTTGAATAATTTATATTAAGGCCTTTGAAGCTTAAACTCTTTTATTATCTGGGGTAATTTTTTAGAAAAAAAAAAATTTAAAAACTAATTTCATTTAGAAAAAATCTTAATGTTTCCGAAATATTTTAGTGGCAGCCTTAAAAACTATAATAAATTTTATATCTCCGACGGAAAAAAGCACCGTTTTTTTTGTATCTAGTGATGCACCCTAATGTAAAAACATATGTGGCTTTGCTCGCATTTATTTTTTTATTTCAATTGCATTTTAAAATGTTTTGTATTTGTAGTTATCCATCACGTTTTTTAATGTTTTTTTTTTGTTGTTTATATGCTTTTAAAGGTGTCCGTCTGCATTTATTTGATTTTTTTTCAGTTGTTTACCGCAGCAATAATCACTTTGAGTAGCTCAGCGTATTCACTCTTCGATACAGTTGAAGATGCCGAGGCGTAAATTTTAAGTGTCGTTGGAAAAATACTTTTGGGCATATTAAGTATTTTAAAGAAAAGATTAATGTTAGTTATACGTCATTTCGATAACATTAACAAAGTAACGCAAAAAATCTAAATTAATATTTAAAGGGCTAATTTAAATATTTGTTCACACTATTTGCTGGAGGAAATATATATAGAAAGGAATAAGGCTGTTGACATAACAAAGCGAATGTGAATTATGTTGCTTTTGAAAATGAACTCAATGAACTAAAAAAAAAAAATCTTCTTGAAACAAAACCATATATCATAATTCAAGATTCAACTGTGACTGCCAAAGTTATGACGAAAAAAATGGAATTTGCCTTCGAATCGAGCTTTAATTAACTGACATTAGGGTGGTAGGAACTGAGATCTGGTGGGTGAGTACTAGAATGAGATACATGAGGTCAATGCACTTTCGAACAAAAAAAAAAATGTCATAACATCCAACTGTAAATGCCAAAGACATGAGAAAAAATGCAAAAAGGTGACCCCTAGATTCGGCAAAAAAAAATGTATCTCGAAATTACCTTGCAAAAATACTTTGGATTCAGGGGTGTAGCGGGGACGTTCAGTTGAAGGGAAACACGATGCATACACAGAGGGTTCTAAAATAAATGAAGATGCAAGAGCTGCAGACTGCAATGTGCTGTACTGAACCGTAAATTCAGAGGTCCTTTATTCTACCAGATCATTGCAGTTTATATTAAGCCGAGGTCTTTGCAATATAGAACCCGCAGATTTACTAAATATGTACATGAAATCAAGCCGCTGAGTGGGCAGATACACATTTATGTACATAGGTATATATAATCGGGTGAGCATTAAAGTTCTACTTTCATTTAATATGTAAATCAAATCCGATGACCGTCGCGGTCTATAAGGAGGCTACATATTAGAGGGCTAAAGCAGTCCACTCATTTTGGATCCCAGAACACAAGGGTATGAAAGGCAATAAAAGAGCTGACGAGCTAGCCCAAGAGGGTGTTTTTTTTTTTTAGACGCCTCACCGCTGTTGGATATAACAACTATTTTTCAAGAAATCAAACGATTTAAAGATCTGCTTATGTATCGCCAGGCGAATAGAGCTCAGGGTTGTAGAATTGCAAAGAATATGTGTAGTTCTTAGAACAGCGTCGAGACTTCTGGTAGGTTTGCTAACAGACCAT
>NW_016188903.1:0-4039 GCF_001687245.7 Rhagoletis zephyria
GTTTCCTCTGCCCCAGGCTTTGTCGCCATCAGCACCTCTGGAAGTTGGGGACGATGTCCTCTGGACTCGGAATGGTAGGCATAGATGGCAACCTTTTCAAATTTATACGTTATATTTACTGAGACTATCGACAAACTAGGGCCTCCATATTTTCCATTATCAGCGCATGCTGCTACGCTTGCTCGAATCTCGCGAACTTGACAACCTTCCATTTGTGTCTAGGCAACTGCGGGTTGCAGCAGCGGATGACTTTTTGACCTCCTTCGACGCGGAATGTTCGAATAGAAGCGGACGGATGCAGGGTATGATCGCTTTTATGCCCGGCTGCAAGCTGGACCTTTTTCCTGACCTTCTACACCATTGGGTCTATAGTCTTGTATGGGGATACAGAACATTAGCCTGCTCGCGCATTATTTTTTTGTGAATGCATTTGGAGTGATGATAAAGCCCCATCGTCGACTGATGAAGGGGTAAAGGCAAAAAGGTCCATACTAACCTATTCCAAATAAAACGATGCCATCTGTTGATTATCTATTCCCGGTGCTGCCGGCATACGACGCATTTGGGTACCAAGTTCTTGAGGAACCCGAATCTTACAAATCACCAATCTACGGTGGGATTGGTTCTCGAACTCGCTGAAAATTTATTACCATTTAACTAACTAGTTTGCTCCAAGATCCATGCCTTAATTACACACAAATTTCCTTTTTTTTCAAGTGCGTCGGGACTGCACACTCACATAGGTACATAAATTTGTGTGAATATGCATGAATGTTTGTATGTTTAAGCGAGTAGATATTTATTACACTGACTGCTAATGAAACCTCCAAGCTGTCATGCCCTATCCCAAACAGAAGCGCAACAACAACTACAACATTCTTCAGTCAAATGAGAAAAAAAAACACTTATGCCAATATACATACATATATGTAGATATGCACATCCACACGCATGCATAATATTTATACATACATATGTACAATTTCTATATGTACTCCACGTCGTTCACAACCAATGAAATACAACCAAAAACGCCATTTACGAAAAAAGGAAGCGAAATAAAATGAAAACATAATAAAATCGAAAAGAGCAGCAAAATTAAAAATAACTCGCAAATCCCTGACCAAGGCCAAACATTTTTCGGCTGATGCAGGCTCCCTCATCGGCGGTGCAGCTGGTCATTGGCATCTGGCTGGTTGCTCGGTCGGTTGGTTGGTCGGCCAGTCAGCCGTCACCACACGGGCGCAATGAGCTCATTTTCGCACAAATCGTAGCGATTTCGTGCGGTTCGCTTGTTTCTTATGACAGGCGAGCAGAAGTGGTAGCCCAGAGTGCAAGTGCTGTTTGTCGATGGTTAACTGGTGGTGGGGCAATAGGGCTATGGGGCAGCAGGACGCCTGAGACGAAAAGCGCTCACTTCGTCATCATCGATGTTGAAACGCTGCTGCTGCTGCTGCCACTGCCACTGCCTGCGTTGACGCACAACAAACAGCGTTCATTGAACCGGTGACAACTGCAACAGCAACAACCACAACGAGCGAATGCGGCAATGACTAAAACGCAGTTGGAATGGCGCAAACACAAAGGGACAGTGTGGAGCGAATAGTTGGAGGGCGATTGGCGACAAAGGCGACGAGCGATGACAACAACGAAATCGAAACTGAAACCGAAAAATGCACCGAAACTGCGAAGTATAAATAGGAAAAGAAGCAAACAAAAGCAACGCAACCGCAACGCCTGTTGGAGCTCTTGTATTGGGGAGACAACTGGAACGGAATGGAAGCAGGAGGTGGGAAGGTGAAGCGGAGTACAATTCTGAATTCGAAGCAGTGGATGGATATGCGTACGTGCAGCAAATGTGCGTTTCGTGCACAATCAAAGCAAAGGGGCGAAATGACAGCAGGGAAGCGGGTGGAAAGAAACAGCAGAAGACGGACGAAGAAGTAGTCGCTGCAGAAGTTCAATTGAAAGGAAATGGCAAAGTAAACAGGGATTTTGAGAGAGAAGCGGAGGAAGAAGTATTCGGAGTCAGTTTGACGGGCCGTTTCAATGGTGTTGGACTATCACCGGTTTGCTTGGGGTTTTTTGTTTGCAATGTTATTTGACTGACTGCTTTCATAGGACCGAACATTGTATTTTGACATGCACGCACGCATACATACGTACGTACATACACACGTGAATATGCAAGTATAAGTTTTTAAGTACATACGTACGTGTGTTTGCAAGAATTTTGATAAATATTGCAATAGGTTAAGTTAGGTCAGGTTAAGGTGGTTGCCCCTTGTCCCGTGGCTAACTTAGACCGTCATACCACTGCGAACAGTAACTGCTAAGTGAAAGCGAGAATCCCGGACCCGACACCAAGTTCCTAAGCCGCAAACTAGCAAAAGCTGAACAGTCTAAGGGGAAGTGTTGAGATGATCCCACCTCCTCATCCTCCAGCTGCGGCAGAAGGCATCTGGTGTCACATTTAATCTCACCGAATGAACCCAGATGGGCATGTCAGTAAACCGACCAGTATCGAGCGAATGGGTTTCGCGAGCCTAAGGAAATCCTTAGACCATATTCAGCCATCCAGGGCATGGCTTCCTTCCCAGCGCTCGCTGAGTTAACCTAATGCCTAGCTTTCCGCGAATTTTTTAAGTAAACTCAGGGCTGTGATTACCGCCGTGCTGTCGAGTAGATGTTATTAGAAGTACCTGAAAAAGTGCTACAGTGATCTGGAAGCCTAACTCTAGGGTGAAGAAGAGCTTCCTAAAAAAGTCGCATCCAGCGACCCATCCGTGTAAACGTTCACCGGTGCCACCTTCCGCTCGCTGTGTGGGAAAAGAGATAGCTGGTGGCAGCCTAGTAATCCGTCTTATCAAGGATGAAATCGAATCCCCCGAGAATGCTAGAGAGAGAATGCAAGTTGGTTAGGCAGCCAGTACCTCTAAATCTGACTGACGTGCATGCAGCACGTTAAATGCCAGGGTGGGAGCGGTCCTGAGTGCTCCAGTGCAGCTCTTTGCTCTCGCTTTAGCCGATTTACTAACGTAGCTTTCTCCACCAAACGAGGACTCCATAAAACATATTGAGTTTAACTATGGTTTCACAGAAAAAGGAAATAACTTTGCAAGAAAGGCCCCATCTCTTACCTATTTCCCGTCTACAGAGCTTCTAGCTCTCGACTTGAACCCATCAGAAAGCACCAGACGAATGCCCCCACAGACATCGCAAAGGGCAATTTTCTTCCTACCCTCACTCGTGGGCAGTGTGACCATATGATCACAAAAAAATTAAGCTAAATTTAATTAAAAAAAGCTTACAAAAGTTATAGGCAGTGAAAAAAATAAGCTAAAAAGCCATCATTTTTATGAGGAAAAATTTAACAGCGTCTCTACCAATTAGGGATGCGAACGAATGGTCCAGCAACAGTAACTGGATATTCAGATGGCCGGAAAATACCCCATTGCGCCATAATGGAATTTATAAGTCTTGAGTGCTGAGGCACGAGTACTCTGCTTTGTCCTCGTTTACCTTTAGACCCCTTCGCTTTGCTCTCATTTCCAGTTTGGAGATGTCACAAAAAAGCTAAACAATTCTACACGATTGTGAAATGACTGGTTGATTTTTTATTTTTGTAAACAAAAGTATTCAGACCACACTTTAGGAGATGTACCTAAGAGTGCACTCTCTGCTGCCTCTACTTTAATTCACGCTCATACCACAAATGTGCACAAGTACAAACTTATTCATTCATATGCTAATAAGTTAATTCTGTTCACATCTAAAACTACTTTTTTTATTCGAATTTCATTGATTTCTTATTGCCTCGCTGGCACATTATTGTCATTCATTAAGCGCATAATTTCCTATACTTTATTGCATTTTGAGACAAAAACATTCAGGTCAACGTTCTCGTCAACCCTTTGGGAATGCCACACGCGGACACGTTCGCAAACGCTTGCCAGTCAAAAATTAAAAATGAGTAAATAAAAAAAGTGGCTGCGAGAAGCAGTGAAGCGCGCAACCGGCTGGCTTGGAATGCCAAGCA
>NW_016188905.1:0-4039 GCF_001687245.7 Rhagoletis zephyria
GCTCACGTTGCCCAGAGTGCGCGAACGAGGACGTAAGAGTCGGGATTGTATATAGCCATGCAACTGTAACTGCATACCCAGCGCAACGACTATACCAANTATAGCGAGCCGCTTGCTCCAAGCAGACACCCGCTTGCAGCCGCACCTACTGGTGAACAGACGCTGCAGACTTCAGTGAGCCCTTAAACCGAATAAGTCAGAGTGGCCCCACCGAAGCTCCCTCTCTTTCTGCCGTGACCCAAGGCTCCACTCGGATTGGTTACCGCATCTCGCACATGGGTTGCTCACGTTGCCCAGAGTGCGCGAACGAGGACGTAAGAGTCGGGATTGTGTATAGCCATGCAACTGTAACTGCATACCCAGCGCAACGACTATACCAAATTGCACTCCAGTATAGCCAGTGCACTACTACCGTGTATAAATTGGTCGACCTTCTTATAAATCAAGCAATCTTATTGTATCCTCATCGCCGCCAGTCACAAAGAAATTTCCACTTGGGTGAAATGCAACATCATTCTCCGGCGACGAATGCACTATATTAGCTCGCCTTCAGCTATGTCAAATATCTTAACGCGGTTACAACTTAATGCTAAAGCCACCAGAATACCGTCTGGATGCCATGCCAGCTGTCGTCACATACCTCTTCCCACGGTGAACGTTCGCACACATTCGCCTGAAAATGTATCGCAAATTCTTAACTTGTCATCGCCGCACGATGAAATTAACTTATCATTAGGGCTGAATTTTGCTGCGCGCACCCATTTGTGTGTCCAGTGAAAGATGTGTATTTTGAATCAGGGCCCGAATCGCGGCAGTCGTGAACGACACAAATTGTTCGAAATTTTTCGATTTGGCATCACCGCACTCGTTATCGAGTGAGCTCATTCGAAATTCGTTATTCCGCCACTCGTTAACGAGTGTTTTCTCATTCGAAGACAACGAAATTTTATTCGACTGGCATTTTTCAGACGAGTAACAAGTAATTCATACAAATTTTTGATTTTAACAAGAAAAACTAGTTAAATAATAAGAGAAAAAATATGTAAGTTACTGTTTTTAAATATTAATGATAAATATTAATTATACAATGCTTTTAGGACGAATGTGAATAAAATTAATATGCAGCAAAAAAGTCTGATGGCTGAATATATACTGGAGCACCAACACTTGGCCAAAAATGTTATACCGAATTCCGGACAGGGCAAAGCAACTGCAAATAGGTTATGGGAGGCTTTGGCAGTGAAACTTAATGGCGCAGGTCCCCCTGTCAAGGATGCAAAGACATGGCGAAAGGTACGTTCTTGCAAATATATTTTGGTAAAAGTCCGAGGGCGCCAGGTTGAAAATCAAAAACATTGAGTACTCCCTTTCTTAATACATTTTAGGTATTTGCTGTCCAAAAGCACAATGTGAAAAAGAAACTTTCCTTTAATAAGGCGTCGAAGCAAAGAACTGGCGGTGGTCCTTACGAGGAAAAGCCTTTGACGGCGGCAGACGAACAAATTCCACAGGCTTCTACAGGTTGGATGTTTCAGTAGAAGGCCTACATTCTGTCAGATGTTTTGGTAATGTATTGCCCCAAAATGAAAGCGCCCAGGAAGCAATCGAGGAAACAGTAGAAGAATTTTTGGCCAGTGATGAAGAAGAAAGCGGAAGTAAGAAAGAAGACGAATACCCCACTACCTCCAGAAAAAGTGTAAAAGCACAAGGAAAGACTGAAAAGCTTGCACTCCTAAAATTACACCTTAATGCGTCTGAAGAATCTCAAAGCAACATAAGCAGTAAGTTGACAGACGCTTAAAGAAAGATCGGTAGCATTAAAGGAAGGCTCACAAGGCTAACATGGCCGTCAAGGAGTTGGAACTCAAAATCAAACGCCTTGAGTTGGCTGCTTTACAAAATTCATATTCAAAATAGTTCAATATATTTTTACACATCGTTACCTTAATTGATACTTTTAAAACGCAAATATTTTTTTTTAATCTTTACGACTGTGAATTTGAATTATAATTTTAAGTGCATTTCAATCTAAGAATATGATTAATTTTTTGATTTTGAGAGTTGCACTGTAATTAAAGAATGAATTAAAAAATGTTTATAAATTAATTTTATTTTCCTTTCTTTAGAAATAAATAAAGTGGTGAATGAATTCTTGTGTATAGTGTTATAACTAAATAGTATTCGATAACGAGAGCATTATTTGATCTCTTATTTTTTGGTAGATTTTCGTTAAATGAGTTTCGTTTCCAATATCCACTTCTGTTTCAATATTTTCGCATACGTTATATCTGCAATATGACGGATCTTTAAATTGTATGCATACGTTATGCAACGCTGCACACACACTGCCGAACTTCGCTATTTTTTCTGGCCTATAACGACTTCTCTTGCCATTGCTGAGGATTTTCAAGCGACCTTTAAGAATTCCTATTGTTCTTTCAACAATACACCTAGCTTTTGCATGAACCTCATTGAATCGCGCTCGATTTGAATCTTCTTCAGGATTTCTGTAAGGCGTTAAACACCATGGCTCTAAAAGATATCCCGAATCTCCTATTGAATTGGACATATGTATATGTATTTAATTGCATTAAAATATTACTAACATATTTTAATGCATTAAAATTAATTACCTAAAAGCCAAGCGTTCTTCAAATTGTTAAGATTATATTGCTCTTCCAAAAATTGCCTTTGTGCTGAATGCTTCCACACAAAAGAGTCATGAGCGGCTCCACCATATTTTGAATCAATGGCCAATATCCTGTATTCATGGTCACAAATCTGCAAAGAAAATTTTATTAAAATTACTTAGTTTTTGAATATAGTGCAATCTACGTACTATCATAGAATTGATGCTGTGATATCCATTACGGTTGAAAAACATGTGCTCGTTGTGAGTTGGTTTTTGTAGCCCAAAATGTGTTCCGTCAATGCATCCAATAACTGCAAAACAAATAAATACAAATAAATTAGGAGCATTACTTTTTTCTTAGAAAACCATTTTTTACGAGTGAGATTTTGTGTCCTTAACTACATACCTCCGGGAATTTTGTATTTTTGTACAAATGATTCCGCGCACTGAGAAAAGCGTTCAGGGGAAAATTTTATAAAATGGGGGCACAGCTTTGTTTCCAATTCATTGACCACATTCCACACTAGTTCGCAAACTGAGCTTTGGCCTAATCCAATCAAGTAATCGTTGCCAACTGCATTTTGGAAACCTCCACTGGCCAAAAGCGATAAAGTTGCCGCTAATTGTAGCACTGGTGGGACCGATGTTGACAAATGTCCTTTAAATTGCAGACGTGAAAGCACATACTCGAACCCGCTTTTGTTTAGTCTGAACCGTTTTTTGAAACTAGAAATTTGTAACTGATATTAAAATTCATTAAATAAACCGAACACAATTCTTACGCTTCTGCCGACAAAGCCATAGGATTGCTTCTTTCACGCATCTGTCTCCTTGCGGCTGCGCAGTTGCTTTCATCTTCTAACTCCGAAGAAGTTAAATAAAAAAATACTACGGGATCCATCCTTATTGATGCAAATATAATTTTTTAGTAAAGTTTTCTTTAAATATAACGCATCACAGATAAATGTAATTTCGTTTTGATTCTTTTGCTTTGTGTTGACATTTCTTTTTCGTCATCCACAAGTGGAAGGCAAGTTTGGAACTAAATAATTTCGATTCGTTAGGTTTCGACTGCGGCGATCCGGTCATTCTACACGTCACGAAATTTTGCTCGACTCGAATGGTCGCTCGTTCACGACTACCGCGATTCGGGCCCAGTATTTTGATGGCTGTTCGCCATTTTTCTAGCCTGCAAACGAATAAGCTGACGAAGATGCAAACAAATTCAAGCACATTGTTGCATTCTACCGTACTTTTTAAAAGCTTTAAATTTTAAAACATACATATGTGAAAAACGTTTATAATCTGAATATTTCTAATGTGGTAACATATATGCCCAAAAACTTGAAAAATATTAGATGAAGGCTTTTTAAAAATGCTATTTATAAAATTTCGTTTTGATTGCGA
>NW_016188906.1:0-4039 GCF_001687245.7 Rhagoletis zephyria
TTTATTCATAAAAACTCCATTTTTAGAGGTATTTTCAAACCGGTCCAGCACACGTAAATCACCAAAAACCTTGAACAGCTATTGTTTTAGCTGAAGTAGGGTTAGTCCGCAATCCTCCTCCAACCATTCAACAATTTTTGATAAATGATCAATCAAAATTTTGTTGGCCTTTCATTCGTTTTTTGTTTCATTGTGCTGCAAATTTGTGTTCCTGGAAAAATCAAGATAATAACGTTATTATGCAGAAATGAGAAGCTACTTCAGAATACTTATAAATATTAATAATCACCAACAACATTATTTCTGCATATCGGGCACGTCTCATTCCGCGATACAATTTGTGCAATACACTTTGAATTGAATAAAAAAATAAAAATTAAGTGAATTAATCAAAACTAAGTGCCAGTTTTTAACCACTGTCAGCAGTGGGTTTATTGGTTTCTTTAAACTAAGCGCGCAACACGATCCTGCTTTATAGATTGTACAAAGATTACCGATTAAATAGAAACCCTTAAGTGGGGGCGAAGCAAACTGGCGAAGGTTTTCATTATATTTTGTAAGGGACGTTTATATTTATCATATTCTGCGTTAAAAAATTTACTTATGAAAAATGCAGAGCTGATTTAAAGGACAGTTTAAGAAATAAAGGACAAAAGACGTCCTTTATTTTGAAAAAAATTATACAGGACAGGGGGTTAAAATAAAGGACTGTTCTTTAAAATAAAGTACGGATGGATGGTCACTGTAGCTATACTTCATATTTGTAACACAAATCGCACAATCGTCTTGAAACTGCATTTTTACGTACATATATATTAGGGTGGTCTTCAAAATGAAACGTTTTGAAATGAACGATTTTTTTCAGTCTCACCCCCTCAATCGTTAATACCACGGTCACAGATGTCACATATAAATTTTGGTCACAATTGGAGACCGTTACGGCGTGTCGCACAGGGTGCAAAGTTCACATTCCTCTATAGCAACAGTGGGCGAACGCGGCTCTTTTTACTTTCTCTTTGCTTAGAACATTTTTGCACTTTTTACTTTTTAAAATACATATTTCTTTGCTGGACATACTTTTCCATTGTGTTATTTAGTTTTTTTAATCTTTTTATATACACATTTGTATGCAAATTGAGATCGGAACATTACCCGCAATTGGAGAATGAAAATTGGCTTTCTGACTTAATGTTCTTTACCGATATGATGGAACATTTGCTAAACTGGAATTTGTCCCTAGAAGAAGAGAATAAAAATGCTTCTGATTAGCCGCAAATTATTTTAACCTCTGAAGCTAAATTACGCATTTTTATACATGAACTCAAAAAATGAATATTTCACCATTTTCCATGACTAGAAAAAAATATCGCACATNGAGAGAATAAAAATGCTTCTGATTAGCCGCAAATTATTTTAACCTCTGAAGCTAAATTACGCATTTTTATACATGAACTCAAAAATGAATATTTCACCATTTTCCATGACTAGAAAAAAATATCGCACATGTTAAAGAAGATAAAATGGATCCCTATGTCGCAAAACTACAAGATTTAAAAGCAGATTTTGAAAAAAGGTTTGCAGATTTGAAATTATTTAAATTTGAATTTGCAACAAGAGGTTACGGGATGTACATAGCTCAGTGGTTAACTCTTCTGACTTTGAACATCGATTGGGCTCTACCGCTTAGACTTTGTTGCTTTTTCAATTTTTCCTAATAAACAATCGTGGTAAAAGCTCAATAAAAATATTATTTAAATATACGTTTGCATTCATCGCAAACCCTTTTTTATGTAACAATAACTGAGGATTAACTGATTCAAAAAACCGAGTTTTCGAAATTTGTGTGCGATGCACCAAAAGCTTTGAAAGCATCAAGAAAAAATATGTTGCTGAAAATTTGAGAGAAATCGGTTGTCGTTTAGGGATTGCTCAACGCGATTTTCAATTTTTACCAAATCGCGCACCTGAAATACATCTTCGTCAAAAATATCGTTTATTTACCCCAAATAACGAGCTAAATGCCTGAAATTTCGCACATACCATTGCAAAAGGCCTTAAAATCCACTAATCTAAAATTTAATTCAAAAAATTGTTCACGTTAATAAATAATTAATGGTTAACTAGCGAAAATAAGTTACATTAAGTTAGGAAAATTTAGCACACTTTCAGACTATAATACAACAAAAAAACATCCGCACTCATTATTTGTTAAAAAGTTAAAAAACTTACAATATCCGAAATACTCCTTTTTAGAAAAGCGAAGAAGAGTTGGAGTTTTTGTAATTAAAAGAAGATAAGGCACTGGAAATGCAACATAAAGCTTTGCCATTGCTTGAATTTTGGCAACAGGTGCCAGATTTGAAATATCCGCTGTTGAAAACAGCTGCGTGCCGTATATTTTAAATTTTTGGTACAACGTTTAACTGTGAGTCTTTGTACTCTACGATGAAATTCGTAAAGTCAAAATACCGTTCTCAATTGACTAACCAACATTTAACAGANGCAATAAATTGTTCACGTTAATAAATAATTAATGGTTAACTAGCGAAAATAAGTTACATTAAGTTAGGAACATTTAGCACACTTTCAGACTATAATACAACAAAAAAACATCCGCACTCATTATTTGTTAAAGTTAAAAAACTTACAATATCCGAAATACTCCTTTTTAGAAAAGCGAAGAAGAGTTGGAGTGTTTGTATTTAAAAGAAGATAAGGCACTGGAAATGCAACATAAAGCTTTGCCATTGCTTGAATTTTGGCAACAAGTGCCAGATTTGAAATATCCGCTGTTGAAAACAGCTGCGTGCCGTATATTTTAAATTTTTGGTACAACGTTTAACTGTGAGTCTTTGTACTCTACGATGAAATTCGTAAAGTCAAAATACCGTTCTCAATTGACTAACCAACATTTAACAGAACTGTTACGAACGGCTTTAACTGACGTAAAACCAGATTTTGAAAATTTTGCCAGAGGGATCTTTTCAATTTTTTTAATGTCTATCTTACGTATATTAGAATAATAATAAATTTATTTTTGGTTTTTTTTGTTTTTTTGTGGCTCTTTGTAGCATTTAGAATTTACATGTGGCTCTTTTTGGCCTCGGCCTTGCCCACCCCTGATATATGTTGTTATGTTTCATTGGGCACAATGAAAAAACTACGAGTGAAATTTTTGTCTGGACGCCTACTTTCACAATTTGATGAAATTCAAATAATTAAAGTGCAAAACCCCAAAACGGTAAACCCTATCTCATTATAAATTTACGTTTTCTCATTATTTGTTTACTTGTTCTCAATATAATTAACTTTTTCTCAGTATTTTTAGTTTTCCCATTATAATTTACGTTTTCTCATTACCGGGTTGAAAAGGTTTAGTTGCCACATTGTGGGCGATGTGTTCCGACATGTGGGGCGACATTGGCATAGTTGGGCGCATAAAAGTAACAACGTATGCGCCGACTTGGACATGAACGTATCGATGACCATACGTACGATGGAAATATCCTTCCACTCGGTACCCATAGGTGGAAAACGAAAGAAGGGGCACCCACGAACACAAAGAAGGGACATAAGTACCTGTAAGTGGTTGCAAAAATAAATGTATGCTAAAAATAACGATTTCTACAGGAATCTTTAATGCATAAACGAGGCCCAGCAAGACCAGGCTGACTGAAGCCACAGCATCGGGAGAAAAAATTCATTCTTTACTAACACATTCCCACAAGTTTTTGTCATATCATGAGAGTGAGAGGGATTGAAAATCGCATGTATTGAAGAGATGATGATGGTAATTTTTTTGCCTGTGTTTCTAAAAAAAATGGCCACAAGATGCGACATAAAACTATGAACGCTCCATAGGATGTCCACTAGCCTAAAACTGTACAGAAAATATTTTAAAACAGAAATTAAAATAAAGGACTTTTACTATAGTTTCCTTCACATAAAAGACTTAAGGTGACTTTTTTCAACGATTATTAAATTTTGTGTCATATATGGACAGAAAAATAAAAAACCAAGTATAACTGTTTCGAAAGCA
>NW_016188907.1:0-4039 GCF_001687245.7 Rhagoletis zephyria
CTAGCTAGTTTATTGAAGGGTCCCGCCCCGACATAGTCCTTCCCAGAACACGAAGACACAGCCTTGTTGGCTACCCAAAATAGCTCATTAAAGACTTGTGGTTCCGAAGGTGTGGCNCTTTTTGGCTACCCAAAATAGCTCATTAAAGACTTGTGGTTCCGAAGGTGTGGCTGATAAGAAATTCCACGCCTATATTATGTGCCACGCCTCCGTTTACAAATTCATATATATATATATACACCTTACAATAAGCACCAAATTTAAATTTTATGTGGCTTATGGTTCCGAAGTTATGGCTTATTAAAACTTCCACGAGATATGCCATTTATATATAAGCACCTGCCATAGATATGTCTGCATACCGAATTTCAAGCTCATGTGACTTATGGCTCCGAAGTTATAGCTGATTAAAAATTTGCAGGCCTATTGGAGGTGCCACGCCCCATTGCAAAATTGACACCATATTTGCAAATAAAACCATACCTGTAATCTATCCGGGGTATAACAAATAAATAAAAAGTTATAAGGTAATAAACAAACAGACATTCACATTTATATATCGTCGTTTAAAGCAAAAAACTGCGTATCAACGAAATGCAAAACCGCGTATCAAGACAATGCAAAACCTCGTATGTGAAGTTGCATAAATTATTTTCTAGAGAGTAAAAACACTCATATTTCAAAATGATTCTCTTTTTTATAAAGCAATCGCTTTCTGGCTGGTATATTTTAGGACGAATGGATGAGGATTGGGCTAAGAGCTTATGTGAGCAAATCCAATTTTTGGCAGCCAATGTCAGTTACGCGGTTTTGCAGAATGACGATACGCGGTTTTGTACTTTAAACGACGATCTATAGATTTAAATTTCACGGAACGAAAGTAAATGGCAACAGGATCTTAGCGAGGATAGAGATAGAACTAGGGATGAAACGATACCTTGCAGATATCGGTACTTTTACTTGGAAGTAGTATCGAAATAAAGTATCGATACCTGAAATATATCGGATCTAAAGTATCGATACCTACTCATATCGATACTTTTGGCTATGAAGGTATTCCTTATGAACTAAGGCTGTGTGCGAGTACGTCTAAATTGCTACCTAAATAGAGAAAAATCTTAAATCATTGGAAAGTGTCGCTAATGCAGGGAGTAGGAACAATTTAGATTTTTTGCGAGCATACTTTTCAACCTAAATTGAACTGTGAAATATATTTGGGCNCTTCCACGAGATATGCCATTTATATATAAGCACCTGCCATAGATATGTCTGCATACCGAATTTCAAGCTCATGTGACTTATGGCTCCGAAGTTATAGCTGATTAAAAATTTGCAGGCCTATTGGAGGTGCCACGCCCCATTGCAAAATTGACACCATATTTGCAAATAAAACCATACCTGTAATCTATCCGGGGTATAACAAATAAATAAAAAGTTATAAGGTAATAAACAAACAGACATTCACATTTATATATCGTCGTTTAAAGCAAAAAACTGCGTATCAACGAAATGCAAAACCGCGTATCAAGACAATGCAAAACCTCGTATGTGAAGTTGCATAAATTATTTTCTAGAGAGTAAAAACACTCATATTTCAAAATGATTCTCTTTTTTATAAAGCAATCGCTTTCTGGCTGGTATATTTTAGGACGAATGGATGAGGATTGGGCTAAGAGCTTATGTGAGCAAATCCAATTTTTGGCAGCCAATGTCAGTTACGCGGTTTTGCAGAATGACGATACGCGGTTTTGTACTTTAAACGACGATCTATAGATTTAAATTTCACGGAACGAAAGTAAATGGCAACAGGATCTTAGCGAGGATAGAGATAGAACTAGGGATGAAACGATACCTTGCAGATATCGGTACTTTTACTTGGAAGTAGTATCGAAATAAAGTATCGATACCTGAAATATATCGGATCTAAAGTATCGATACCTACTCATATCGATACTTTTGGCTATGAAGGTATTCCTTATGAACTAAGGCTGTGTGCGAGTACGTCTAAATTGCTACCTAAATAGAGAAAAATCTTAAATCATTGGAAAGTGTCGCTAATGCAGGGAGTAGGAACANATGCAGATATCGGTACTTTTACTTGGAAGTAGTATCGAAATAAAGTATCGATACCTGAAATATATCGGATCTAAAGTATCGATACCTTCTCATATCGATACTTTTGGCTATGAAGGTATTCCTTATGAACTAAGGCTGTGTGCGAGTACGTCTAAATTGCTACCTAAATAGAGAAAAATCTTAAATCATTGGAAAGTGTCGCTAATGCAGGGAGTAGGAACAATTTAGATTTTTTGTGAGCATACTTTTCAACCTAAATTGAACTGTGAAATATATTTGGGCGAGCGATTAAGCGAACAATGATTTTTTTTTGAAGTTTTAATTAATGTTTATCATTGCTATGGCACAAAAAATTAAATATTCACAAAAATGTCAGCATATATAACTTTGATTTTGGAACAAGTAAAGAATAAGGCCCGTTTAGCTAACAAGTAATTTTAAAGCAAAAAAAACCGACATCAATTCTCATATAAAAATTTAAGATTATCGTTAATCGCTTCATGATCCAATTATTGGATCTAAACAAAATTAGCATGGGACCACCCCTGAGGTACCACCTTTCCGATGAAAAAAGAACTATCGAAATCGGTTAATGTGGTCCAAAATTATGCGGTTACATACATAAAAAAAAATATTCCGACGAACTGATAACCTCCTCCGTTTTGTGAAGTCGGTTAAAAAAAGACAAAGTGGGCGTAGTTCTCCTCTTATTCAAAAAGCTCAATTTTTGAAAAAAGATCGCCAAAAATCGCCAATTTTTTTTAAATAAAATTCATGAAATCGACTTAACAAATCTTTTATATTAAAAATGTGATCTTATTATAATATAGTTTTTAAAACCAAAAACGAATATAATAACTTCAGAGGGTAATAATAAATAACACAAATCACTTATATAATAGTGATGTAGTGATTTTCTTTAAAAATACGCATACTCTTTAAAAATATTTGTTTCAACACATTTTGCAATAGGATTACGCAATTACTAAATTTATTATAACTTATATTAATTGATTAATCGCACAATCCGCTTTTAAAAGGTCGGCGCTAAAAATTAAATAAAAACCTATAATAAGGCGAAATTAGCTATTTCCACAATTCCTTCAAAATCGCCTACATACATATATGTTGTTGTCATATAATGAGCTATTCAACCTTGATAACATACTGTTTCATATTGGAAACGTTTTTCAACAGAAACTATTAGCCTTCATATAACACTTTATTCGAACTACTGAATTAAGGCTTTCCAACCTCATCCTATTTCTAATCTTAGTTTTTGTTGAATTCATTACGAAAAAAACGCGCTCAACAAAGCATGTGAGTGCGGCAAGGATAATAATATGAATTTATTTATATTTCCAAACATTTACTCCGTAAGCAATTATCCAAAATTCTTCAGACTCGGATGGAATGGTTCTGAGAAAAGTTATTCCATGGGAAAGTTAAAAGATTTTAATATTCAGTTTCCACTGCTTTTCTATCCTTCAAAGTCAAATAATGAATTGGCAGGCCCCTGAAACTCGCCCTCTTGCACTGAAAATAAAATCTGCGTAAATATAACGAAAACTTGCGTAAATCTTACGAAATTTTTCGCAATTTTGATCCACGAAAGTTTTCGTTGATTGTAAAAAACCGTTTTCGTAAAACTACGAAAATATCAGGAATCAGATCTTTCCCAGCAAACATTTGGAGTCATAAATGAGTCTTTAAGGAGTCCTATTTCGGAGCTATTACGCTCATAATGAGCTCATTTAAGAGTCCGATATGAGTGTGTTTCCCTTCCTACGAATGTCGACTTATATGAGCTTAAATTCATACATCAAATGAGCCTCANAATTTTGATCCACGAAAGTTTTCGTTGATTGTAAAAAACCGTTTTCGTAAAACTACGAAAATATCAGGCATCAGATCTTTCCCAGCAAACATTTGGAGTCATAAATGAGTCTTTAAGGAGTCCTAT
>NW_016188909.1:0-4039 GCF_001687245.7 Rhagoletis zephyria
TAGTAAAGAGTTTTAAGCGTGGCGTTTGAACATACCTTTCTAAGGTTATGAAAGTGTCGAACTGTAGACTGCAAATATGTCTTCGAGCGAGAAGTGTGTGAAGACCAACATAAATTTTTATCAAGAACTACCCCCAAATAATGAAAGTCCTTCACTGTATCAATGGTGAAACACAAATCGCTACAGTGAGCATTGGAGTTGAAGGATTTCAAAGGGCAAGACAAGTCATGCAGGGCGAAACATCTACAGCTTCTCGAATGAAAAACAATATCAACATTGGGCACACTTTTCGCTTGAAGATTAAAAAACATCATCTGAGTTTTTTTACTCACTATAAGCTTATGCTTAGCGAACCAGGTCCGTAGAAGATGTATATCGTGATTCATACCCGCCACCAAATCCAAAAAACTCATTGATCCATACGCAATCGCGAGGTCGTCAGCGAAAGCGGTAACTTTACCAAAAAATGGTAGCGAAAAAATTGAGTTTAAATAAATTAAAAATAATAGCGGGCCTAAGACAGACCCCTGTGGAACTCCCAAATTGATAGTGAGTGTGTTGCTTATACTATTACCAACTTTTACCTTCTGTACTCTTCCTGTNGCATACCTTTCTAAGGTTATAAAAGTGTCGAACTGTAGACTCCAAATATGTCTTCAAGCGAGAAGTGTGTGAAGACCAACATAAATTTTTATCAAGAACTACCCCCAAATACTGAAAGTCCTTCACTGTATCAATGGTGAAACACAAATCGCTACAGTGAGCATTGGAGTTGAAGGATTTCAAAGGGCAAGACAAGTCATGCAGGGCGAAACATCTACAGCTTCTCGAATGAAAAACAATATCAACATTGGGCACACTTTTCGCTTGAAGATTAAAAAACATCATCTGAGTTTTTTTACTCACTATAAGCTTATGCTTAGCGAACCAGGTCCGTAGCAGATGTATATCGTCATTCATACCCGCCACCAAATCCAAAAAACTCATTGATCCATACGCAATCGCGAGGTCGTCAGCGAAAGCGGTAACTTTACCAAAAAATGGTAGCGAAAAAATTGAGTTTAAATAAATTAAAAATAATAGCGGGCCTAAGACAGACCCCTGTGGAACTCCCAAATTGATAGTGAGTGTGTTGCTTATACTATTACCAACTTTTACCTTCTGTACTCTTCCTGTTAAGTAGGATTTAAACCAGCTATGAATAAACCCACGAAAACCGACGTTATGCAACTTTGATAACAGAATTTCATGATCTACCATGTCAAATGCTTTAGTAATGTCTACGAATAGACCAGCGCAGCTCTTTTTACTATCTAAGTCACCATAGACAAATGAACAAAAGTTTAGTAAGGCATCTTCAGTAGAACACCCTGATCTAAAACCGAATTGCATCGGACTAAAAAAGTTTTTGTGATCAAGGAACGAGATAATCCTAGTCTTAATCAATTTTTCAAAGACTTTAGATACAGAGGAAAGTAAAGAAATTGGTCTGTAATTGTTCTTGTCTTTTTTATTGCCCTTTTTGTATAAGGGAATTACAACAGAACATTTTAGCTCGTGAGGAAAAGTTGCAGAAAATACACTTGCATTAAAAAGGTAAACAAGGATAGCAACAACATAAAAAGCTACATTTTTCAAAACCTGGTTTGAAATACCATCTTCGCCACAAGATTTTGAATTGTTTAAAGACTTTATAGTTCGCAAAACTTGTAGTCCCGTAAAAGGTTCGAACATAAAACTACTCTCTGGACTTGACTCTTCAAACTGCAGGCATTTGCACGAAGATGACAAATCACTTTGTCCGATCGTAGAAAAGTGCTCATTAAAAATATTGGTTACTGCCGTAGGACTCGTAATGGTCTCTCCACAATTATTTAAGGCAATCGATGAGGTTCTTTCCTTGCAATTCCGGTTTACCATACTATTAATAACTTCCCATTCTTTCTTTGAATTACCCTGCGAGGATATAAACTTATTGCGAAAAAATTTATCGCGTTGAAAGGCAACTTCTTTTTTTACTGTCCTACACAATTTAGCATATCGCCTATGCAGCTTATGACTTCGCGCAAGCCTACTGCACTTCCTTCCAAGTTAATTTTTTAGTTTTATTTTGCAAATGAGCGACTTATTAATCCAAGGTTTAAGATTTAAACTTGATTTCCGTGGCATAAACTTGAAGCTTGCAGCTTCTATATTATATGCATTTTTAAAATACTCAAAAAGCAGCTATATGCCCTGGATATGTCTCTTTCAAGATAAATTTCGCTCCAAGACTCTAAACGTAGTCTTTCCTTCAGCAAAGAGAAATTTATTCTAACTTTAGAAGTTAAATTCCTATTAGCATCCGGTTTCTCACATACATCATTGATACATAAACCAGTCATTTTATGGTCTGTAATTTTGAAATCAAAGTTTAGCGACAGAATACATAATAGTGGTATTAATCTAAACCGATAACTTTATCATGCAGATAATCTTATAAGTTTAAGCACTCTGTTACATGAACGACCCGTTTTTTGTTTACACTTGCGACAATAGTGGTGTTTTCTTTGGTTATCGAGCTCAGTATCACTAACTTTATACTACTAGCATTAGGATAAAGAAATTTTAGAAACTTAAGATCGTGTCAGACTTGGCAATATTTCCAACTTTTCCACGCAATTCGCTGTCAAATTGAAAAAGAGAAGTTTTATTTACATGTGTGAACAGCCAGAAAGGCCTTTCTGTCACATTTCGGAAATCAGTTTCAGAAATGAAAGTTGCAAGATGTGACTGCAATTCGCCTTTCGGAAATAAAAAAAACTTCTTTCGAAAGACACTTTACATGCAAGGTGTGACTGCTCATGTAACTGCTTTCTGAAATTTCTCAATTTGACAGCCTTTTCGAAATACATATATTGCATACGAAATATATTGCCACGTCTGACATGCTCTTAACTCTCTAAATAGGGAAAAATATATTTAAATGAAATAATGTCCATTCAAATAAATATACATAGTATAACATAAAGTCGATTTATTTGAAGCAAGTTAAAAGAAACAATGGCAGAATGTCTGTTTTTATATGAATTCATTTGTCAGTTCTACCAAACCGTGCAGCCAAATTATCAGTGAAATAAAACAAACAGAACGGATGATAAGTTGAACCAGATCTCTATCAGGATGATATCGTAGTTGTTGTATTTGCGTGCAAAATTTGTTAGCGTATCCCGATCATTGCCCAAGAAAAATCAGCTAGAGTTGCGACAGAGTTGCATTGGCTTCAGTTTATCTAGATTATTCAGTGAAATCGCTGGATAAATTTATCAGAAATGTGTAAGCGAGTTTCCATACAAATTTTGACAGTTAACTTATAAAGTTTACACAATTATAAGTTTATACGGTTTATAAAGCATTAAAAGGTTTGATGAATACCCTTAATATATAACAAACTATTCGTATATGTAAGTTAAAATTTCATTTACAAAGCTATTTACGTTTCTATAGCTATCAAAAAACCTATATATATAAATATATATTGCTTAACTAGTTGGGTAGCTGGCGAGGCCTAGTCTCCAGTCTACCTTTATATATGTACTATGTGCAGCGGGCGGAAAGACCTTGTTTGCGCTCCGCGTTTCTAAGTTCTTCGTCCCGGTCGGAAAGGCCGAGTTTCCGATCCGTGTTCCCGTCGTCATTAATGTGCTAACCCTGACGGTGGATTTCGTGATGTGAGGCAGCCGGAAAGGCCTAGTTTCCGCTCCGCGTTATGGGCGGGCTGCTGGGCATGGTCGGAGAGACCGAGTTTTCGATCCATACTCACAGCGTCTTTCGTGTGCTAGTTCATTTGCTGCTTGGTCGGATGGAAAGGCCTGGTTTCCATTCCGTGCTTTCCTACCTAACAGCAAGAGTTTTACAGTGATCAAATAATAGTCTTTTGAAAACAGCAAAGTTATCACAGTTATTTACGTATGGAGGTAACTCGTTAAAACACTTTAAACCTATACAAAATATATATTTTCTTTCTGCCTCTGTTCTATAAAGTGGGAGCCTAAAGCAA
>NW_016188911.1:0-4039 GCF_001687245.7 Rhagoletis zephyria
GACCTTAACTTATTTTATTTTATTCATTTTAGTGCAGTTTTGACAAAATTTTCTTGCCAAAAAATCTTTTGTTTCACTACTTTATTTTATTCCTCTGATTAAACATGTTAAATAAAAGCTTATTTTTTAAAAAATATTTTTTTTCATTACTTTATTTTCTAATTTTTAGTCCATTTATAAAAGCGTTGTATATTAAATAGTTTTATTTTATTTTATGTACAAAATTTTGCAATAGATATTAAAATAATTCAACTTGTAATGAAAGAGAACAGAAGAATATGCAAGCAAAATGTTGTTTGCTTACGTTTTGTATAAACATACATATGTACATACATACATATATAAGCAGTTAATTTCATTTAAAGAAATGGCGTGTCGTCCACTTNAATGTTGCTTGCTTACGTTTTGTATAAACATACATATGTACATACATACATATAGCAGCAGTTAATTTCGGGAAGTTAGTTTAAAATCGATTGGAAATTTCCACGATTTACGCGGGATGACCAAGTTAAATAAAAGCTTATAAAAATTGGAGCTATATTTTTTTCGGTATAGAACAACAATCCTAGGGGGTGAGAGCATAAAAATTCCGACTTAACTTTTTCACATGCATTTTTGGACCACCCTAGTGTGCACACTCCCTATTACCCTAAATTTCAGCAAGAAAGTTCTTTATAATTTGTTTATTTGTTGTATAGTTATAGCTCCCCCTATGGCAAGCTGCTTGACTATTTGGCCGCCTAGCTGTTTGGTTGCCTGACTTTCACAAATTTATATTTTGTATACACATTTGTATATGGACTTGTTTTCCGAAGCCCATTGACGAGAGCACTTTTCACTCATTCTGGATACATACTGCTGCCGCTAGCCTACAAATCCACACACACACACAGACGCATGACTTTCTATTTGCCTTAGCTGAGCTTTATTTTAGCATATCGTGACAATTTTCCGACTCTACGTGACGCCACATATAAAATTTGCATTAAAATGACTTTGATTACAAATTGGCAGCAGCAAACGCAGTGTAAGCAACACTGGCACCACCAGCACCAGCAGGGATGCGGATTTATATTTGGAAAAGTGCTGTTTTCATATACTACAATACAACTTTTTTTTTGAACGTACTACCATGTGTTTATATGTGCGTGTGTGTTTGCAGAAGTTTAGTTTCATTTACTGCTGACGGCAAATGACTGTGGTTTCGCATTTTTTTTCAGTACACTTGCTATATTTAGCACCGAAGTTGAGTTGACAAAACTTACAAAAATAAAAGTGAATATTACGCCAAAAATGAAGCGTAAATGAGTTTGTTAGCATTAAAAAAAAAAAACAAGAAGTAGAAATAAAAACAAAAATCATAAAATAAGTCGAATTGCACCTTTGATGTACATATACATATGTATGTATCTAAAGTTGGTTAATTACTAGGGCGCAATTTTTTTTTTTAGGAAGTATCCATATACTTACTTTTTTTATAAATTCTTAGATCAAATGCACATATTAAAAATTGTAAAGTATCGAAGATTTATTGAGAAGAAAAATACCAAAATTATGTGTTTGGTTTTTTCTTTTAGAAAAATATACGACAAGAGGTCCATCAGAATCAGTAGCATTGTAACGACAGATGTAAATCGATTTCAAAACAGAAATAAAGAGTATTAAGCTATTGCAAAGTACCCCACCAGAGAAGACTTCTATGAGCGCTTGAAGCGCATCCTGGAACAGCCTCCGTCCAGAAATATGTACAAGGAAAGCTCAGCGTCGAAAAGCTGTAATCATATTAGATGGCCAGCATATTCAAAACCCGATTCGTACACCTTCTGTCAGAGATTACTCTTCAACAAACCGTCATACGTAAGCAGCGGACCGAAATTTCTCTGGTTCTTTTTAACACAAGGGACAAAGAAGGTGAGACTAAAGCTGAGATTTCACCCCGATGGCCCTCCGGACTGCCACCGGATGTCTTCTGATTACGGCACAACATCGTCTATACGACGAGGCTCCAATGCTTCCCGTCAGGCAGCAAAACACAATGATCCGCAAGCAATTCCTCTAGTAGGTTTTGACCGACGTGGGCACCTGCTTGCGGCGGAGCCCTCGCCAAGGCACGTCAAGAGGCATCTATACGAACTGACGGATCTGACAGGCCACAAACGGCATTCACAGGGAATCAGTATTGACTTACGCTGACTCTCGATCTGTGAATGCCCTTATGGGAAAACAACCACCTGACGTGGACGAGACAGAGCTTCATCTGTCCAACTTCGCACCGGCTACTGCAGCAGGTTAAGCTCGTACCTGATCAGGTTATATGCAGATGTCCACAACGAGTGTCCGGCACGCGGAGAGATACCCCACGACTCGAGATATCTNAAGGCATCTATACGAACTGACGGATCTGACAGGCGACAAACGGCATTCACAGGGAATCAGTATTGACTTACGCCTGACTCTCGATCTGTGAATGCCCTTATGGGAAAACAACCACCTGACGTGGACGAGACAGAGCTTCATCTGTCCAACTTCGCACTGGCTACTGCAGCAGGTTAAGCTCGTACCTGATCAGGTTATATGCAGATGTGCACAACGAGTGTCCGGCACGCGGAGAGATACCCCACGACTCGAGATATCTATTCGCATGCCCCCTTAACCCCACTCAGCTAACACATCTTTCCCTATAGACAAACCCAACTGAAGTTGCACGCTTTCTGCGTCTCTCGTTAGTTGATCATTACGACAACGATTGAGGGACAATCCGATCTTGGCGGGGTTGAGTAGCCGCTATTAAAACAAAAATATTTCTCTGGTACTCTGGTTCTCTGGCTAGAGGTGCGCAGGAACTGGATTCGGTCCCTGATGNATTACGACAACGATTGAGGGACAATCCGATCTTGGCGGGGTTGAGTAGCCGCTATTAAAACAAAAATATTTCTCTGGTTCTCTGGCTAGAGGTGCGCAGGAACTGGATTCGGTCCCTGATGTGAACAAAATCTCAGTTAGAAAAAGTTTTTCTGAACAGCGTTCGACCCGCGACAGGCAATGGCAAACCCATTCTTTTTATAAAAGCCATTTGCCTTGCGCAGGCGGCGCAAATGCAGGGACCTACAGTGTAACAACACTGTAATATCTCGGGTCCTGCGCCAAAAATTCTAATCAGGGAGGAGTGGAAAGAAGATATCAACACTCCATCCCGATAATATTGACATCATTTACAGATAAATACTACTGCAGCGTATTCCAAGCTGAAGGTTCAGCTATCATGGAGGCTGCTGAGAGTATTGGGACCGAAATTATGGAAAGAAACATGTTCGTTATTACTGATAGACTGGCTGCAATCAGAGGTCTAAACTCTTTCAGANCTATTCCAAGCTGAAGGTTCAGCTATCATGGAGGCTGCTGAGAGTATTGGGACCGAAATTATGGAAAGAAAATGCTCGTTATTACTGATAGACTGGCTGCAATCAGAGGTCTAAACTCTTTCAGATTTTACTCAAAGGTATTGCTGATCTGCCGGTTAACTCTACGAAAATGGGCCCAGCAGAACGGACTTCACCTCACTTGGGTTCTCGGTCATAGGGACATAGAGGAAAAGTGCATGGCAGATGAACTAGCAAGGCAAGGCACGACCAAGAAGATTATTCATGGTAAAGAATGCATTGGTAGTTGCAATCTGCTAACTTGAGAATTTGTGTACAAGCAATCTGAAGACTTGTCGAATTTCCAGGCTTGTTTCCTAAATGGGATCGCAGGTGGCCACGAAGAAGAGAGAATTTATCTAACGTTATGGGGGCTCAACCGGGCATGGTCTAATAGGCACGCATACCATTCCGAAGATGTTGCTTCATAAGCTTCATGGTCTACGAAGAGGAGGAAACAGTTTTACATCTCCTCTATAAATACCGACGCAGGACGTATGATGAGATTCAACAGCGCCACGAAGTGGTTCAACAGGGAGTAATAGCACTAGTGTGTATACAGCGAAAACTTGCGAACATGAAATAGGATGCAAGGCTAAGTAATAACTGATTCTCTG
>NW_016188912.1:0-4038 GCF_001687245.7 Rhagoletis zephyria
CAACCTCCATTATTTCACTTATCCTTGGTAGGAATTTGATAGTGATGAGTGCCACTAAATCAGTGGTTCGGATAGCAGATCTAGCTGAACGAAAGTCAAAATTTTTTTTGTTTTTAAAATACTTAATGGTACTTGGAATACATTCCTGACAATACATTCAAATAGAAATTGCATTTATTAAAGCATTAACATATGAAAACAAACAAAAAAAGGTAAGTCAACGCCGCCTATTTGAGAACTCTATTTTAAAAGCTGAAATTTAACTTAAAAGATTGCTAATTGCACTCACAAATATTTGCATAATTGCAAATTGACTTTATAAGCAAAAAATTACACTTATTCCGCTATAGATTCAGAAGTCATAACGCAATTTATGTCCACATTGGTATAAGCAAATTTATTCTGAAAAATCGTCGTTTTGATTAATTAAAAAAATAAATTAAAGAGTAGGAAAAGTAAAGGCCGCCGAAGGCCGTTATAAAATCACTTGCATATTATTCTTTACTCCTTCGCAAATGCAGAGGGTAAGTTCGATAACCAAGTCTAACCAATTGGCTTAGATATTTACATTTTAGTGACACTATGTCAAATCTCAAAATTCTAAAGTAATTATTAACATGAATGTATCTGAATATAAATATAATATCAGTGGCGGATCCATGGGGAAGAGGGGGCGGGGGTTGTGTGTTAAAACAGAAAAATACTTGGAGTTATAAAACCTTTGGTTATGAAAGAGTTAAAAAAATAGTACCAATTTACATAGAAATCTACCGATTTTTTTAAATTTTCGTCCGCCATATTGGATCCGCCATTTTGAATTTTTGATAAGTGACTTCAGATTCGTAATCAGCGACTCAAAAATCCCCTAGGTAAGAAGTGGTGTAAAGATCCATCAACGAGTATTTGTTTAAATAGTTTCGTCCAGCTAGATTTGCGATCCGAACCACTGTGCGCCGTAGGCAACAACCCTTATTCTCCTAGTTTTAAAAATCTTCGGAAACGAACTATGGTAACAAACCTCCATTTGATACAGATCTTCTTTGATATAGGCATTGCTAAGGAACCTCGCGATGTCCTTTAGGTCGTGTGGTTCCAGCTACGGTGATCCTAGTAAGTGAAGTCTGGTTCTTGTAAAGGCTTCATAGTAGCACATAATGTGCTCTGGTGTTCTCTTTTCTGACATAATCTACATTGATCAGAGCTAAGAACAGTATCCCGGTACCCAGATGAGCTATACCAGATTCCTGGATGCAATAATTATTAAAAGCTGGAGGCAATCCCCTACCAGCTTTGGGGTGAGATGCGTCGCTCCGCTGTCCGAGTGTATGCAGATATGTTTTTTGGTTACCGCGCTTTTAACATACTGCCTCAGACATAGTTCAATGGCATGCACCTAGGTGTGAAGGACATAGTTACTTTTTCCCATGCTGCTAAAAATACGCATTCTGGTACGCCATAGACTCCTGCCACGACGCCTTGATCAGTCTTGGAGCCGTCAGTGGCGGTGGTTGTAGCCAACGATGTGATTCGTTCACTACTATAAAGAATTTCTTTTCTTAGGTACATCAAGCTGCTGTTCCACTATCATACTGAAAAAATGTGTTATCCTTGGTGGTATTTCTAAAGAAGCATTAAGTCTCCTGGATGCCAGAGATAAATGAAAGGGTAAGATGTCGCGAGTTAGGTGGTTAGATCTATTAGCACTAATCAGCTTGCTGATCATCTCATCCCTCCGCCCAACTCATTTCTCAGATTAAGTATAAGCTCACACTGTGCGTGAGGCCTAAGGGTAGAACATACGTCATCTTAGTCAAATGCCAACTAGGTCATGTACCGTAAGATTACCAGGCTGCGTTATATTGCGAAAAGAAAACGTCAAGACGAAGTAGTTGGCTGCTCAACCAGTTTTCTTCCTTTTAGGATTTCCACTTCCTTCCCCTTAAGCACGCTTACAAAGTACCACACAATATGGTTCATGTTATCTATATGTGTAACCAGTCCTTTAGAGAGCTGTCATCTAATGTAAACTAGCCTTACTTTGCCCAACACAGAAACACAGACAGGGCTAAGTACATGAGTTCGTGTCGAAAGTAGTCAGAGAAAAAATTAGAACTGCAACTACAGCATCTGCACTTTCGAAAAATTTCGTATGAGGAGCATATTGCCGAAAATTTAGCAGAAATTAAATTAAACTTAATTTAAACAAACCACTTAAATCGAATTGTCTACGCAAAGGAAGAGAATAATAGAAAGGAAATGGCAAACAATTACATTCGACATTCGAACAGCAGCAGCAATCACAAGCCATATGAAATGCAGATAAAAATGCAACGAGCAATTTTCACACCAACCAACAACCATCAGCACCAATGACCAGTTGTAATAACAATGGCTAAGCGTTTGGCTGTAAGCAATAAAACGAGCTAAAGGGATTGGAAAGACAAGAAATTGCCAACAAACAAGCAAGCGAAGAAAGAACAACGACCGCATATGGCAACACGTGAGTGAAATGCTGAGCAAGATGTTGAGTGGTAAGAAAAAAGTAAAAACATGATAAAAATATAGTAAGGTAGAACCACGATAAAAATATTTTATATGATTTTAAAATGTTGGCAAACTTCAAAAAAAAATCATGGACGNCAAGAAAAAAGTAAAAACATGATAAAAATATAGTAAGGTAGAACCATGATAAAAATATAGTAAGGTAGAACCGCTGAGAGTCACTTTTAAAATTCTTGACGTTTCCAAACAATTTAATTTTTAAATTTACTCACAAACTCGCACACACATTTTCATTTTCAATCTCAAGCAACAACAATTTCGAACAATTTCAATTTTTTATTTTCACTTTCATATGATTTTAAAATGTTGGCAAACTTCAAAAAAAAATCATGGACGGCAAATTGAGAGAACGGTTATACCTTGCTATGTTTTTATCATGGGTAGAACCGCTGAGAGTCACTTTTAAAATTCTTGACGTTTCCAAACAATTTAGTTTTTAAATTTACTCACAAACTCACTCACACATTTTCATTTTCAATCTCAAGCAACAACAATTTCGTACAATTTCAATTTTTTATTTTCACTTTTATATGATTTTAAAATGTTGGCAAACTTAAAAAAAATCATGGCCGACAAATTGAGAGAACGGTTATACCTTGCTATGTTTTTATCATGAGTAAAAAGGCTGGAAAATTTTAAGAAAACGGAAAGAAAATGAAGGCCAAATATTGATACGAATGCGGACGAGCAAAAAACGAAAAAAAAATATGGCGGAAGTAGCTGGTAAGGTAGTTGGGACAAGGTAAATTAAGAGTATCCGAAAACAAGCCAACGTATGGAGAAGAAAATATTAAGGTGAATACGCATAGTTCCAAATTATCAAAAGAAAAAACAAATATAAAAGCTCATATTGATACAAACATTTATACACGCGATATGCCTCATTGCACACGGTGCACACACAGTGGGTTACTCATACGCTCCGGCATACGTTTGCCTCAAAGCCTAGAGAAGGTGGAGCTTCGGAGTGTAAAACACAGCATTGAGTTGACTGGCTGCCTGTCTGCCTGTTGTGGACACTCTGCAAGCACTTCATTTGAAATTCCAATGGTGTAACCAAAGTAACGGTATACACGAGTGAATGAGCATAGAGAATCGTAATACATACATGCCGCTTATGAACAGCTGCTTGTTGATAAGAAAGTGCGCACGCCGACATTGGCACTCAACGCCGAAAATTGAACGGAAACGCGTGAGTTGGTTAGCTTTTCGAGTTTGTTTCCTTCTTGTGCCAGCACAGAAATAAAAACCAACTCAAGTGAATTTGCAGTTAGCGATGAAGAAATTCCATGAAGCAGAAGGAGTAGGGCGAGTGGATAGTAGGAGAACTAAATTAAATATAGCAAATATGTGGCAGCGCTGTTTATGAGTCGATGGATAGATTGGAGACAAGAAATGGTTGTTGGAAAAATTTTCAAATTAATTTTGAGGAAGTAGAGCGGAAAAGCCGCAGAAGGAATGGCAATATGTGAACTT
>NW_016188913.1:0-4038 GCF_001687245.7 Rhagoletis zephyria
CTTTTTAACCGACTTCCAAAAAAGGAGGAGGTTATCAGTTCGTCAGAATTTTTATTTTTTTTAATGTATATTACCGCATAACTTTGGACCACGTCAACCCATTTCAATAATTCTTTTTGCATCGGAAAGGTAGCGTCTCAGAGGTAGTCCCATGCTAATCTGGTTTAGATCCGATCATTGGATTATATTTTTTTTAAGTCGGTTTTTTTTTGCTAAAAATTACTTGTTTATCAGTGAAATGCTCGGAAATTCGAATCATTTAAACGTAAGACAGCAATAATATTTATTTCTAATTTTCCATGGAAATTTCCCTAGCGTTATCTCAATAAAAAACATTTTTAAATTATTATTTTTTTAAAATACCATATGCGCAGAAAATATAAACAATAACTACGAAAAGTAAAAGAGGGAGTTTATACGGCTTTTGTTAGAAAATGAACTGTACTTGAAAGTTCTTAAAAATAAATAACTAAATATAAATTGCAAACAATATCAGTTTGAAATGCGGTTGCTACAGATATGACCAATACTATATACTTGGGGTGAGAATTCATTGCTCTTCTGCAAACTTCCCAGACCTCTATAGGAATCTTAGAAGTTTGATGAGAGAAAGAGGATGTACCTCGTCAATTCTTAATATATCCCAACCCAAAAATGTACAATTAAGTCTGATGAAGGCGCCTAAGAAGTCCCCGTGGATCTTTCCCCGTAATCAGTCTTATCAGGGCTACCACCCTGTCAAGCCTTTTCAGGAAACACTCGGTGTTTTTTCAGGTATCAATACCACACCAATGAATCTCACGAGTTTTGTTTATGAGATCCTTGATGTACCCGATCGTCCTCTCTACGCCTGGCTCCGGTCCAATTGGACGCCCCGCCAGCCAGTTCGTTGCCTTAAACACCGTAGTGTCCTTTCGCCAATTATCCAGTCTGCCAGTGGCCAAATGCTATATAGGCACTAAAAACTCTTATTGGAGCCACTGTAAGCCTGTCTCCCGCACGATTTGGCATTTTCAAATACACAATATCTGGGCCCAGTGACTTAAAGTCATCAAAAGAGGCTAAAGGAAACTTTAATAACTCTTCAGTCACCACCCGCGATGCTATGCACCAGTTTAGTCTAACAGCTCTTCCCGTCGCGCTGTCCTCCACCGTATATCTGCATGGCGTCAGGAATTATCCTGCCACCCGGAAAATGAGTTTCCAAGAGAGTTTTGTATGTGCTTAACAACGAAGTGGTTCCATAGGTTCTGAGAAAACCTGGCACACTCTTTCATGTAGTCAACATCACTGCAGAAGAATTTTGGCATGCGAATTTTCCTCTTATATTCCTTCTATACTTTATGAAATTCTGAGCAGTCCTCCTCTTTTCGGGTTTTTAAAGCCCTATTCAGAAGTCTCATGGCCAGTTTTCGAACTTTCGTAATTTCTTTTTTTAATACCCGTAATGTTTTTCGATCTAAGTTTTTACCCAAAAACATATACATAATTCACAGTTTCAAACTTTAGACAAAATTTAGGAAAATTTCGCAAATTTTCATCAAATTCTTTAGAACATCTTGGGTATACAGTTTTTTGGGATGCAATTATTGTCCAATGAAGTGCAAGTTTCAACCCGCTAAAAAACGCGTTGATTTTAGAGATTTTTTTTAGACCACTTTTTCGGTTTTCTCCTGAATTAGGATTATTTGGGCTAACACCTGTAGCAATCTCTTAGCAAGAGATAAGATTATTATAGATTTTTGGAAAATTGGCCTGTCTCCGCGTACTTACATATGACTACATGCATACTAAGTTTATGTCGATAGGCGCTTTATCGATTTCTAAATACTAAACTTGATTCAATTATTTCATTAACTCTAAGTTTGCAATAGGGAAAAAACACCCCTGCTCATAATCTAGTTTAAAGAAAGGTGCAAATACGCCAACTACGTCTCCTTCAAAAGTTACAAAAATCTACCGTACAGTTTCGGATTAATTCGACCTTAAACTTCAAAGTCAATTTTCTCAAAACCGTGTTTTGTAACATTCGACATCCGTTTTCTGAGACGACGATATGTAGGTACCACTTAAACAGTCAGTCAGCTGAGAGTGCAAAGAAGCGCGCATCGTACATGCCTTTTCTAGATAGACTTCCTCGGAACTACATACATTGCAGCGACATATCGCCGTTTAAAGTACAAAATCGCGTATCACGATAATGCAAAACCGCGTATGTAAGGTCACTAAGATTTTACCGGAGAGAGTAAAAATATATGCTACTCTTGTTCGGCGGTATTGCAACTTTACTCTCATTTTTCAGTACATACTCCAATATCGATAACTTGGTATGAATATAGAGATAAGGCTTTATGCCTGGAGCTGCCTATGAGCAAATCAAATTTTTGGCACAAATGTCAGTTACGCGGTTTTGCACTTTAAACGACAATAAATATGTAAAGAATTTCCCTGCAAAAATCGTTGGACCATGTAGTCTATTTGTGGTATATTGGAGTACTTACAATAGTGCTCCTCTGTCATGCTGTAGCGGACCAACTCGTGTCTCTGCACCAGCTTATTGTTACCCGATCACTGCTCGTGTTTTAACGACATGTGATTGAAGTTAAGCATTTGAAAGTACATTTGCATGTCTGGCTGTAGCTGAACGTGTAGAGATGCTAGCTGTTAGTTCTTAGCTCCCAGCATGTTCGTGTTCGAATATCGTCAGAGGCAACATGTAATTTTTAATTTTTGTTTCTGGTTTTTATTAATTTCAAAAAAAGCATCTGCGAAGTGAAGAACAAAAGCGTGTACAAACGAAAAAATATAACGATACTGTCATTGGAGTATGTTGGGAGTAGTTTTGTGCTACTCTGATGTAATGCAGAGATGGAGTATATGGTCCTGCCCTAGGACATCGCAATGTTAATTGGACCATATTTTTTATATGAATTGTGGTTAATTTTGGAGTACTCCTTGGTCCTGCGGGAGTACTCTTTACATGCATGCATGGAGTAGTCGCGATTTTTGCAGGGTTCGAATATGTAAACCAACGTACACCGCAAACTCAATACGGCCAGCCAGGCCAGACAACTTCAGACGAAGCGAATTTCGTATGGGTACGACATACATACATACATACATACTTACTTACTTGTTCGCAAGAAGCGGTAAAGTATAATGCCAAAGCAAAAACAAAAAGCAGCAACACAGTCAAATAAGGCTAAAGCAAAATACGAATAAATATAAATGCTAAAGGTAAAGCTAAAACCAAAAAAAGTAAAACAAAAAACAAAAAAGTTAATACAATTGTAAATATGCAACTAGTTACAAATGCATTGCTGCTTGCTTTATCAGTTCTAGCTGCATTGGCGAATTCGCCGCATTTACAGTACTTACTGAAATATAAATGCGCTCATGAGACGATGAGAAGTGCATACTTTTATGTATTTATTCGCTACAATGAAAAGGAAGCGGCAAAAGTGCATAAAAGTGCACATACATACATACATACAAACAAATGCAAAATGTTGAAAACTTTATTGCGGTTTTTTGGGAATTTTTGTCACACTTTGTAAAACCTGCTGCGCTTCAACTTGCTGAGATTCTAAATTGAATCGCATTAAATCTTACTTTTTAAAATACAAATTTATTTTGTATGTATGAATATTTACTTGTATTTTGTTAAAACATCTGAGTTGAGTAAGAATTAATACATGCGGCGAAAAATGAGAGATACACACAATTGGATTGTTAAGTGCAAACGAGGAGAATGCTGATAAAATAAACATTGAGAAATACTTAAACGAATGAGAGTACGCATACATACTTACATACATATATATACTATATATTCATATATGTTTTTATATTCGCTTGAATGTGTTTATGTATATATGTAAAAACTACAGCCTATATACATATGTATACGATGACATCAAATAGATAAACGTGATCAACGATTACTTTTTGCTCGTTCACCAAATAAAAACAAACAATTAAAGTGGGCTTAGTTCGGACGATAACGAAATTAATATACCCGGCGATCGTATTTTATGC
>NW_016188914.1:0-4038 GCF_001687245.7 Rhagoletis zephyria
ACAAGACCAGCGCATGCGCGTACCTCAAAATATGTGTGCGCATGTTTGCCGCTGCGACTGAGCAAAACGTAATGAATGAAGCATATTTTGAGAAATAACTACTCAAGTATGCTCATGTAAGTTTTGTGCAAATGAATGTGGAAGTGTTAAGTAAATATTGAGTTGCATTTATGGCAGCAGAGAAAACGAAAATCTTACGTACGTGCAGGAGTAAAAAGTCGCTGCTCTTCCTTGCGTTTTTCGTTCACTTGAGTTAATAAAAGATTTGTGTTTTTGGGTCCAGAGCTCAGCCATGCGACATTGGGCAACCAATGAAGGGTTTACCGTGAACGCAGATAAGACAGGTCTTGTAATATGTTCCGGGAAATGAAAGATCCCACTAGGGCTTAGACTTTAACTAGGCGCACTTCAGCGCAAAAAAACCATGAAGACATTGTTGGGAAACACAAGTTTTTTTGCATCAAAGCCAATCCTGGCGCAATCTTTGGTAAAAATAAAGACCAAATATAGATACCCCTGACCCGTGAACTCCCAGGCAGGCCTTTTGGGTGTATAAATATTTGCTGTGTTACCACCAACTTCAAATTAAAATAAAAAAACATGCTTAAAATCGCCAACCTAGGAAAACTGAGTAACTACTTTTCTACATAAAGTCCAGATTTTTAATAAACTTGGTTTCATCGACTCCCAGGATAAAAAAATACTGTAAATATTGTACCGTGTAATTATAGCAACACCGTGCCACAGTAAATTTTACACACAAAAAATTAGTATATTCGTGAAATTATGTGTAAATTATAGTAGAACTGAGTTCCTAGTTTTTCTCTCTGACGTGAGGATTTTTTTCAACGGACTTTGAAATTCAAGAAATATGATTATTTCAAAAAATTATTTAACATACTCGATGCACTGTAGGATGACAGTAAGGGTATCATATAAAAGAAAAAACTCTTTAGAATTATATCAGAACAAATTTTTTGGTGCATAAGGACGAATGGGTTTGGAAAATACCCTTTGAAAATTTTGTGCTTAACTATCCTTAGCGGGATGTGGTTAAGTCTCCTAGAGGCATGTTTTGTATCACATCTGTGGGCAACTGGCAAAGTAGGATAAAACAAAATGTTCCAGTTCGCTAAGAAGACTGCGATGTTTCTCAGGATTGCTTCTAATTAGATTACACTGCTGAGTGTGGCGATGGCTCCCTAGCAGAGCTTAAAGCAAAGCTTGAAGTATTCATCAGGTTTTAATTGTTAACAATTGTTATCAGTAAGTGGAAGCAAAAAAATTACAGAGGCATAGATAAAATTTTCTGCTAATCCATACTTTTATTCGTTCAACATTGAAGCTCAACAGATATCACAAATCCGGTTCGACGTAATTCCATTAATAATTTCTTTAGATTTTGTATTTAATTTTTAGTTTACATGCCCTCAAGCAATTTCTAATCTCATCCAGCACGGCATGGAAATTATCTCGGCTATAAAATTTCAATTAAACTCGAAATTTCCCACATTTTTACCTAACACACAAAATATGCTTTGCTTATCGGAGTTCCCAATAAATTATGCATAGTTAGTGCAGCATCTTCTTTTAATGTATGGAAATTTCGCTAACAAGCTGAGTAACAAATCCGGTAAAAATATATTTTGTTTATGTAAAAAACAATGAGAAGCATATACAGGGTATCCAACATATCAACATATTGTGCTGTATGCATAAAATCTTAGCAAATGCATTTTCTTAAAATTTCAGAGCTTTTACTCAATTTTTTTTAAATAAATTTAAGTGAAAGGTATTAAATTTTAAGAAAATTAAATTGCTTAGTTTTTATGCATACGGCCCATTATCATTGATTATCTTGCTCATCTGATCTTAAAGGGAAACTGAATAAACGAGTAACGGTAATGAATGCGTGACGGCATGAGGGAATATTCAATGGCTATTACTTAATTATGTATACATAACAAATTAGATATACATATTTATACAAGCGTATATCTGGGTATAAACTTGAACTTGTATCATACCGTTTCAGCGTCTAAAATGCCCATTTATTAAAGGTTACTGACAAGCAATTGAGTACTAAATAAAAAATCTTAAATTTAGGTATAAACACATATGTATGTATTTAAGTCATGAAAAATTCTGATAAAGTGATACAAAAAAACAATCGAATACGTAAAGAATATACCAGTTCATTAATATAAACCAAACAAGTTTTGCAAATTAGCCTAAATTTGCAACAAAGCCGGATACTGTTTTAAACAACTGTTAAAAAAAATGCTTGCTGAGAAACCGCTATGAAGAGATACAATAGAAAAATATGAATAAACAGCAAAACAAGAATTAAAAATGAAAAATTAGAATTTAAAAATTAAACACATTCAAATTAATGGTTGCACTGTGATTAAATGTTAGCATGCACGTAAGCGAGTAAAATTTTTGCATAGTAAAAAAATAATTAATTCCACTATGGAAAAAAGCACGAAAGCCAATTAATTTAAAGCAGAAAAGGGGCTTTGATAAAAAATAAAAGTTCATTGAAAACTTAGTTCGTAAAAAGCTGTACGACCCACGAAAAATACATTTTGATGGTAGAGCCTATTAAAATCTTCAATGATTTTCATTACTTCAAATTTGGATAATTCGCCACAAAAACGCTGAAAAGGTTATATGTTACTGATCAATTTGATTTTATAGGATGGTTCTTCTGGTCAAGTTCAATCACACTTTGTTAAATACATTTTGGTCTCAACCATTCCATACCACAATACATGTTTTGTATTTACAATTTGTAACCAATCACAAGAGTGGTTGTTAAATTTTTAAAATCAAACAATCACATTTTATTAATTTCCCTATTCTTCCTTTTTCTCCTTCAGCTGCCTCCTTGCTGTGGCACACGCACTACGCACCCCAGATGACCTGCAAGCCAATGCTCAGACCGCACTTCGCTTCGAGCGTGCACGCTCATTGCAACCTTGCAATCAAACAGATACCGAAATCTGCCCACCGAGCAAGTATCGCCAACCGACCGGCGAATGTAATAACGTCTCGCATCGTAAATGGGGTGCACGCGGTGATGTGCTGCTGCGTCTCATCGCACCCGACTATGCTGATGGCATCAGCCAACCACGCACATCGCATGGCACACACGCGCTACCCGATGCAAGCAGCATTATCGATCAGCTGCAAAATCATGTCGACGCCGAACTGCGGCATCAGCACATCACTGCTATGCTGCCCGCATGGGGACAATTCCTCGCCAATGACTTGTACGAGGTGAGTCAAGTGTCGACAAACGCAAAGTGTTGCAATGAAAATGCCAACGCTAAGAATCCGGAAGAGCTAGAGCAATGCTATGTGCGACGTGGCGTCGATTGCAAGGAGTATAAGCGCTCAGCGCCTGGCTATGAGGCGGACGCGTGCGGAAAGCGTAAGTTGTGAAACTTATTTTTTTTTTGCCTACAGAGAAGAAGTTGGTACTAAATTGTGTACATACTTCTGTGCTTTTAGGTCAGCGCGAGCAAATGAATGTAGCCTCCTCGTATATCGATGGTTCTGGTCTGTATGGCGCTACTGCCAGTGATATGCAGGACTTGCGCACCTACATTAGTGGTGGCGTCAAAGTTGGTTCATGCAAATATTGTCAGCTGACCAGCGCTACTGGGGCGCTGCATCGTGCTCTGCTGCAGGAACACAACAATATTGGCGAGCAGTTGGCACATTTGAACGCCGATTGGTCGGAAGAGGATGTCTTCTTAGAGGCGCGACGCATTGTGACTGCACAAATTCAACATATTACCTACAGTGAATTCTTGCCGTTGGTTTTGGGTCAAGAGACAACTGCCAAAGATGGCTTGAAGTAAGTTTATAATATATTAGTTGAAGTTAGTTTTTAACTTACTTACATCTCCTCTCTATGCAGACTCACTGCCGAAAAGCACTCATCGAACTACTCAAGCACCAATCATGCTGGCGTTTATAACGAAGTCGCAAATAGCGCCTTCCCCGCTTTCCTCACCATGTATCCACCAG
>NW_016188915.1:0-4038 GCF_001687245.7 Rhagoletis zephyria
AATTACAACGCTCAACCGAAAACTTTGGCCTAACTGGCAGCAAAGCTATGCGAGCCCAGCTGACCCAGCCGCTTTAGCTATTGCTCAGTAAGGTCAGTACACTCATTGAGTAAAGAGAGAGCAAGGAAAATAGTGGATAAAAGTTTTTAACCGACTTTAAAACAAAAGATTTCGAACGAGTTTATATTTACGAAAAGCAATCGAACTGCATCTTTTTTCTCTCTGTTGCAATGTTGGCAAGTCGTCACAACTTTGGTTACAAATTAAAATCGAAAATGTTGGCAATTAATTTGAAGTGCAAATGGAGGAGTAACTTTAAACGAAATTGGTGTGCAATAAATGCAAAATGGTGCAACAAGTTATGTGCGCCTTTAAATATTTTTTATTTTTGTTTTTTTCAGAGTAAGCAATTAGCCCCGAAAGCCTAGCCCCAAACCGGTCAGTGTGACATTTGAAAAAAGCGACAAGGAAATTATGTGCCATTTTGATACCATATACCTCGAATGAATATGTTAGAACCAAACGGCGTGGTTGATGAAGTTGAGTATGTTATGGAGACTTATATCAGATAGCTTTTGTAACGATGCGTACTCATATGCACCTAGCATGGTATTTCTACTCCTAAATGCAGCTGGACATTTGCAAAGTAGGTGGTCTACTGTTTCCTGCTCATTCTCAGCTCTGCAGCTTCTACAGAAGTCATTATAGGCGCTTCCCAGCCTTCTCGCGTGGGTACCAATCGGCCAATGCTCAGTAAGAGTCGCAACAAGCCTAGCAACGTCAGATCTGGGTTTCCTTAGTAAGTTGTCGGTTCTCCTAGTGTTGTGAACAGGCCACAACGGTTTGGAAATACGGCAACCTGCCGCGGTGCGCCATATTTGATCCGATTTCCGGAGATTGTGGAAAAATATGTCTTTATATAAGATTTTATTTGAGGGTAAGACACGGTCCACGATCGACACCAATGTGGAACCCTCTCTGGCTAACTCGTCTGCAGTCTCGTTTCCCGGAATGTTGCGATGAGCAGGGACCTAAAATAAAACTAAGTCGAGTTGACTACTTGCTGTATTTAACAGCGTCCTACACTCCTTGATTAGTTTCGACCTTGTTGTAAAAGACTCGAAGGCCTTAATGGCCGCTTGGCTATCTGAGAAAATGGCTACGCGCTCGCCGTGACGTAATCCATTACGTTCTAAGAGAAGTCAGTCTTCGGATATAGCGAATACTTCTGCCTGGAAAACGCTCGCAAAACCGGGCAGATGAATTGATCTTTTTACTCCCAGGGTGTCAGAGTAAATCTCTGATCCAAGTCCGAAAAAAAGAAAAGGAGAAAAGGATTAACATTTTAATAGGAAATTATGAAATTAGGTCAATAAAAGGAAACTACCCTCGCCGATTCCAACTTGACTTTGAAGAAGACACAAAAAAATCATCGGGAAGGCAATACGAAAGAATTTAAATATATATAAACTTAAAATAATATTTATTGGGAATAGAGGGTAAAACTATGGACATTTTTGTAAGCATTGATGATTTCTTTTCCTATAAAGAATCGTTTTTTTTTACCATTCCTTTTTTATTTATTTACCAGCTCACGTATTGCTTTACTTGCTCGTATTTAAAAACCTCACTGCCACAAGTTAATTTATAGTTTGGTTTTCTTTTACCATAATTGGTTTATATATTTTCTCTTGCAATACTTGTATGCTGAATATTAGTTCGGTTTAGTATAGGATTTTTGACTGTAAAAAGAAGTGTCTCCACATAATCGTCCTTCATATACATATACATATGTATACAAATATGTACAATATGTATCTTAATACTTCCGGGACTACGTTTATGGTGATTCTGTCGCTGTTGCTTTATTTTGTAATTGCTATGCTTTTGACAATATCGCTAGACTGCATATCAGTATCAAAGCTGCCATGCAAGCAGTGGACTTTTGCCTCGCTTTACATATTTATGTGAGTGTTGAAGATTTTACTTCATTTGTTAATGTATCTGTTGTTGTATTTCAAGCATGTAATGACATGCGGTAAGCACACAAAATAATGCTCACACATTTTCACATTTGCAGTTTAAAGGATTTATATCCTTGCTCAAAAGAAACTAGATACACATAAATATGTTTGAATCCCAGGATGCGCGTGTATGAAAAATTTAATTTTTCCAGTTGGAAAGTTTAGCCAATAATTGTTGTGGTCCAGGCTATACGGTGGCTGCACTAAAACTTCCCAACAACACTAGTATTATGTGGCGGAAGAAGAATTTCCTTGTTTCCAATTTTTCTTACAGGCGCAATTGCATACATTTATTTTCCGATTATTAACTGCCTGTCCGACTGGCTGGACACATTCGCTGTAAATTAAAAGAGAAATTTTGTGTTTGCATACTCCTTCGGGGGTCATGCATTGTAGCTGCCAAGAGTTGAGAAGCCGCTTATGGATTGTTGGCCGTAGCGTTGTAATCCTGCAGTCTACAGCGCACTTGACCATATATAAATTCTCAATTACACTGATACATACTTATGTACATAAGTGTATATTTATAAGCCCATTGGGCTGGTGGCTGAGAGTGTGTTTGTAGGGGCATGTATTTTTTGGTAGTAAATCGTGCAATTAATTTTTCTCGAAATTTTTGGAAAATCTTAACACATTTGTTGCCTTAAATACATACATACGTGCTCGAAAATTAAAATTATAAAACAAAATTTCTTGCATATTTTTTAATCAGCTTTCGATCTTAATTCCACTAAGATATCGTTTAGTTAGAATTTCCATTGTTTGTTTTTTAAGACTTACAGATACGTGCGTCTGAGTAAGGATAGTTTATCTAGCAAAGCTGAGATAGTAAAAAGTTGGGGTAGTTCATTGAGTTAAGATCGTCTTTCGCAGGGCATTCAAGATAGAATAGATTGCCGGCTATCGTCAAGTTGAGATGAAGTAGCCCGGAGCTATCGATAACTCATCGCCATTTCTTGAAAGGAACACAGCCGCAGACATAACCACGACACTTGGCATTGGGCCCGTCTCAAAACAGTGTTCCAGTCGTCTAAGAAAATTTCGAGCGAAATTTCTCCAATAGAAATCTTCGCCCATAAGTATCTTCGAAGAAAAACTAATTAGGCCCAAATAAATATCATTTTAGACAGTCAAGCAGCATTACAAATCATAGACTCATTCAAAACGCCTTTATAGGCTTGGGTTATTCCGACAAAAAAAAAAGCACATCTCCTGGAAGAGTAGGAGAACTCTCAAATGACACTCAGGAGTGAGTAATATAGAGGAAAAGGCCGTCTAAGTTAGAGTAAGGACCTGAGGAGGGTCACTGGCTAGCGGACATGACTTTGCATGTTAAAATACCACATTTTTAGGTTCATTTGTTGCTCAGCGCAAAAGAGAAAGTGTTCGATAATAGCGGTTGCCCTTTAATGAGAGCATTATAATCACCAAAGTATAGATTTAAATTAGCCTCTACCACCTACACTAATACAAAACAAGGAAGAAAAGTTTGTGTATGGTGAAAGGTGAACAGTTTTAAAAAATCTGCGCTAATCCGAATGTGTTACACCCAAGTTTTAAAAGTGATTCAATACTCTGCAATAACCAATAAGAAAGTCATTGACTGTTCCAATGTCTTACCAACTAAGATTAAAGGGTGTTTAGTAGCGCCTAGCCGATACTTACGTAATGACGATTTTAAACTGTATGTTACCTTCCGATTCGTTCAGAAATTTCATACAGATTTATGTACGTAGTAAATATAAGAAACTTCAATTTACAAACCCCTATAATAGACAGAGTTAATATTCCCTATCGAATCCAATAAGCACTTCATCAAAACAGCTTTTCTGAATGAATTTCTTTGAAATTTTTCTTAAGTTTTTGTTGGCATAAAAAATATTTCACATTGAAATTTTTTTCGAGCTCTTATCTATCATTAATCAAATAAATAAATATCTAAAACATTTATTTTCATCGACAAGCGGCATCAGCAAAAACCATTCGCTTACATGCTCTTCTTCTTCTTAGAAAA